>NW_024092010.1:0-18508 GCF_014356525.2 Nilaparvata lugens | reverse complement strand
AACCTACATTTTTATAGTGAGGTTACGTTATGAAGACAGCACATTCGTTTACTATCCTTGTCTGGCATTAGACACCGCAGATAGCTCTATCCTATTCTACCTTCGCTCTGTTGTCAAATCTTCGTTGGAACATCATTATGATCTACCAAGATATTTCTAAAATATGGAAATTTATTATTAATTAATGATAAAATATATTTTTCCTACAGTTACCTTGAAAAGTGACCATTCCTGCACTGATTACAGATTGCAAGAATCACTTTTCAGCTTTACTAGTGCGCAAAGTATTACTTTGCGTATCTTATACTTCGCGTATTATCTAGCAGCCATACCAATCAGCTGTTGACATTCTTGGTGTGTATTTTGGATGCGAATTTGTTCTATCTATATTTTTTCTGATTTTCAAATAAATAAAAATGAGAACTCATTAATTATACATTTTGAATATTATTAATTATTCATTATTTTCAAATAATTTTTTTTCATTCATCAAATGTTTGTTAAAAATTATTTGAATTAACAATTACTCAAAATTTTCAAATTAATTGGATTATTTAATTTTAATTTGAATAAATTATCATTATGAATTTTCAAGTTTAAAATAAATTAAAGTTGTTATTAACAAAATTATACAAACATTTGATGGATTTCAGCTATCATTTTACCCATAATCAAACACCCCTCATATTCAATGGTAACTGGAAAAATTTATGTGAAATACGTGAGCAAAGTTCCTCTGCTGCACTCAAGAAACCATTCCGCCCTCGCCTACGGCTCGTGTGTAAACGTTTCTTTCAGTGCAGCAAACTGTCACTTTGCGCACTAGTTGCACAAATAACTATTCTTGAAGAATAATATATTTGAGATAAAGTTGATCAACATGAACAAGAATCATAATGATCTACAAAATATTTGATCTCAATTATGTAAATTCAGCATGAATTGATGAGAGAATATTCTCTGAAAACAATATATATATATATATATTTTTTTTTTAAATATATTTGAGATAATTAATTGCTCATTCTGACAAGAATCAGCAATCGACTATTATTACATAAGATATACCAGAATTGCTCGAATCACAGCTATCCAATATAGAAGTCGGTGAGTCGGCAACCTAGTCCCCTAATTCCCACTCTCTTTATAACGTGAATGGCACTATCCTCAAACTCAGCACTCTGCATAAGGTCAATCCACACGAAGCGTTTTTTTCAGGCGGTTTCAGACGAGTCGGTAGGGCAGGAAGCTCTCCGATTGGAGATAGATCAGGAGAATTAACGAAGTTTGTTTTGGTTGAGGTAGTAAATTTGGTGATTTGCTGAGTCATTGAATTTTCTTAAAACTAAAATAATTCAATCAATTACAACTGGATTCCTAAATTTAAAATAATTTGTTCTGTACAATCGTCATCAAAAACTATCAATGAATAATAGTAGCGTGCCAACATTGTTAGAACATAGGCCTAAAGGTAATCCGTCTTTGCTGACTAATAAAATTAAAAAATACTTTCATTTTTTTATACGCATTGCAACCACAGCAGTAGTCGGTGTACTACAATAAACAAGTGAGCTTGTCGGAAAAAAATTTCACGTTTTTCGGTAAAAATGTCACGTTTTTCGGAAAAATGTCACGTTTTTCGGAAAAATGTCACGTTTTTCGAGAAAAATGTCACGTTTGTACAACTAGATGTTGAACATAAAGTTGATTAAAGTTAATGTCCTGTTATGGTGGCAGATTATTCAGCTCATAAAGTCAAGAAACCCTCACTTGTTTGTGAAGCCCCCATTTACAGGCACAGTAGTTGGTCCATTATTGATGGTTGTTCAAGCAATCTCTCTCTCTCTCTCTCTCACACACCACACTCACCTCTCTCTCTCTCTCTCTCTCTCTTTCCTCTCTCCACACACACTCCTCACTCTCTCTCTCTCTCTCACTCTCTCTCTCTCTCTCTCTCTCTCTCTCTCTCTCTCTCTCTCGCTCTTTCTCTCTGTGGGGTGTCACAACAAGTACAGTACATGTACTTGATGATTAGATGTGATACACTGATAATTTGTTAAAACACAACCTCTGACAGACCTAAACTGGTTCTTTCAAATTCAATGACTTTCTGTTCTCATTTGTTCTAATCTGTTTCCAAATGTATGAGATATCAATTGTTTTAATGCTTATCTTTTTTATCAGGTGCGGGTAATCATTGAAAATTATTCGAACAAAGAATTATTTGAGTTGATCGAACAAGGAAATAATTTATCTTTATTCTTTATTGATTCATACAATAAGTACATCATCAAAATGATAGGGAGAAAAAAATAAGGTAACCTTGTTATATTAGGCTGGGCGTACACCGATTAGTCAAGACAAGACTAGTCACGTTTAGTCACAATACTTCACATAGTTGCTTATGAAGACATGTCTAATTGCAATGACTAATCAGTGTGAGTTGCGTCACAAGCAACTATGTGATATATTGTGACTAACCGTGTCTGATCATGTCTCTTCTTGTATTGACTAACTGGTGTGCGCCTAGCCCAAGTCTCCCAAATTTAGATAAGGTTCCACATAGTCCGAAATCTAGTTTGACTGTTCTATTCCGTAACTTGAGGAATACAATTTCCAATTTGAATTAGATTTTAAGACTACCTCGTTCTTATTCAGCCAAGAAAAGGTGCTCTCCTTTTGTAAATGTAATCTCTACTCTCTGTATACCTCGGAGTTAAGATCAACTATATACTTCCTCAAAAGAATATTTCTCCTATACCCAAGTAGTTCCTTCTTGTGACTCTACCTACAATTTGAATTAGATTTTAAAACTACCTCGTTCTTATTCAGCCAAGAAAAGGGCTCTCTTTTTGTAAATGTAATCTCTCCTCTCTGTATACCTCAGAGTTACGATCAACTCTATACTTCCTCAAAAGAATATTCCTCCCATACCCAAGTATTTCCTTCTTGCGACTCTACCTACAATTTGAACAGAACAAGATGTGAAGAAATCCACAACAATATCCACAATAAATTTACATTCGACTAAAGCAGAAGAGCCATAAATTGTAAACGTTGTTGTTGCTTTTAAGCCAGAATAACACAGAGTCTTACTAGAAGAAAAGAGCCAGCCGTCTCTCCATCACTCCATGATCTCTACTGCGGTTTGCATCAAGGCATGAAGGGATCTCATTCCAGACGTAAATAACCAGGAAGCTGGAGAGTCGAATCTATCTACGATCGAGTGTTTTGACTAGGATGAAATGGAACTTAGAATAAAGAGTAGATCAATTGGAGGAAGTATTCAGAGGAGAAACAAATGTTCCATTGAACTTGGTAGGGCACTTAGTAACTCCTTGGAAATTGAGATTTGTTCTGTAGAGAATTCTATCATTATTGAGTAGATAGTGAGAGTGAACTCCCACATTGAGAAGACTGTAAATTGAAGATTGTAAAGACTGTAAAGGGAATGTTGAAAGCACAACAACATTTACAACATTGGAGAGTTTATGAATAAAATTCATGGATTTTCAATATTATTTGGGAAAGAGTTGTTGATCGTAGATCGAGATTTCATGCTTGAATGGATCAATCAGTTTCCATTGAAGCTCAGACAAAAGTGAGTGCAAGATAAACGATCGAGAGCGTAGAAACATGGAAGAGATAAAGAGTTTGTAGATAAAGAGAAGGGAAGAGATAAAGAGAACAGAAGGATTGTAGAGTTTGCAATAACATTATTATTGTCCATTTGGTACGGTAGACTACATCCATTTAAGACATTTTTAACCGAACGCAGTAAGGTCTATGTTTTGACTCGGATTTTCTTTCGTCTGTCTGTATGAACGCATTAACAGCCAAAGGCGTTGATAGAATTCTATGAGATTTGGCAGGAATATTCCTCTTCCAACTGCGCGTCAATGTGGACACATGGTTTTTTTGAAATTTTGCATTTTAAGGATGATGTGCAAGGAAAATGAATTTCCTCCATAATCCGACATCATCTACTATGATGATATGATCAATCAGACTATTGATTCATAATCAATCAGCTGACAAGTGGATTATTCATTGCATGTATAGGAATTCAATTTGTTGATTTCCTATGTTGAAATTGATTAAATGAAACTAGATGAATGATGAAATTATTTTAATGTTGGAATGACAAAATTGTACTCCGGATAAAATATTGAAATAAAAATGTTACAAGTGATAAACAAACTATGCCGGTTGAAAACATCACAGGTGGCAATCATATGATTCGCCACACATGGATTACACAAATGTCTGAAGAAGCCGGTGAACAGGTGACACCAGGTATGAGAAAACTGCTTGAGGTCTACTGTTCTCAGAACTACTAGTATATTTTGAATGCACTGTTTTTATTTTCCTTGCCCTATTACCATAGGTAAGGAAAGTATTGCTTTCCGAAAAAAATTAAGGTACCCCAATTTCTAAATTTCTATACGTTTCAAAGTCCCCTGAGTCCAAAAAAATGGACCTCTTCGTGGGACACGGTGTATATATCTTGCAAATATCAATTCTGTATTTCAATAAAAAAGGCAGACTTCGTAATATCATAGAGAAACAATAGCGTAAGTAGATATCCCATGGTATAGGGAATTTATGTCGCAACATTTCCTGTTATCTCAAGCCGATTAATGACGATTATTGTCAATTTTCACTGTTTTGTTGGGGTGATAGTGTATGAATGGCACAATTTGAGAGACTACCAGCATCACACAGCTGCATAGGAAAGAACTACGTGAACTATCGGCTTGGGATAACAGTAAAAGTTGCGACATAAACGCCCTATACCATGGGGTATCTACTTATGCTATCGTTTTTCTATGGTAATATTCTGCAGGCTTTGGTAACAAATAACTATAGTTTGTTTTAAACTACTTCATACTTTGCCTGGAGGGGCGAACTAAACCAGGTGGGAGCTGACAAACCAGTTCAGCCAATTGGAACGGGAATAGAACCACGCGGTAGTCATGGCAACAGGCATAGATGCCAGATTGTTTCACCCACACGCACAGTATCGCACACGTGCATTCTGAACCATAACTTCGCCAGAGAAGGTTTGCTCTGCGTTTGTCTTGCGTATGGTCAGTGTTCTGCGTAAAATAATCACTATTATTAGATTTATAGAGTTGTGAGTGTGTCTTTTGATTGTACGTGTGCGTGAGTGTGTTTTTTTAAATATAGTTACAACTAAAATTTTTAAAGTGTACAATCATTTTATTGTGTATTCAATATATTTATCCGTGATGGAAAGTGGAGAAGCTAGGAGAAAGAGAGGTCACTCTAGTGTTCAGCCAGCTAAAACACCTTATTCTATAGGTTTAACATTTTCTATAGGTTTTTAAAAATCTTTCTCAGAATAGCCAACCACTGCAGATTTAAAATCAGAATGATATAGCTCACGTGCGAGTACTTCAGCCCAGGGTCTCACTAGTTTTTATAGTAAGTTTCATAGAAGTGCTTATTGCTCATTACTTAGCATTACTTACTTAATTAGCATTAGCAAATGCATTTTTTTATTAAATTTCATCTCTTGACTCACAAACTATTACTTATTAATCTCTTCATTACTCCGTGGTTGAAGGAAATACTCACATATATGTGAGACGTCTTATTAAGACGTCTCACAGACCTATAGGCCTACTTCAGCTATGAATTATTTTATACTCATTAAGGTCAAAATAAGTAATGTCGACTATGTTGGCTCATATTGTGTCCCTTTGTGTTTGTAAATCAGTTAATTCTTCATCACAGACACACTTTTCTCCTAGTATTTAACACGACATGCAGTCAAAATTATCTTTTGACTGCATGTCGTGTTAATACATAGAGAAAAAGTGTTTTATACATCGCAGCTCAAATGGATCAAGGAACCATCATTATTATTAGAGTTTTCTTGTACCCAAAATTGATTTGATGGAAAGTACCTACTGACCGCCTCTCTTTCCCCGTCTGTAGGCTTATAAGAGAGTACTCATTATTCTCACTCGTGAATGACCGTGTAAATACGGCAACACCGCGGCAGCTGCATCCCACCTTTTCGCTACTCACCGTATCCCTCCAAGTAGGAAGTAAATTAAAACACACTATAGAGTAACAAAGAATGATTCTCAGTTGAGTTTGAACGATCAGCATCCTCAGCTAACTTAATATTGGCTCCGACATTATTATTCTTCCATGCCTCTTAGAAGGGTGTAAAATATGTTACATTTATAGCCTAAAACCAACCAATCGATTGTACTAACACTGTTGTTTGAATCTAATATCGATAAGCCTAACATGAAATAGATTTACACTATGAGGCTGAGAACTGGGCCTATTCATAATTTAATTTGGATCCTCTTCGGGTGGCTATGGTTGAAGTTTTTTTTCGAGAACAAGTTCTTAATGATGATAACATCACTTGTAAACACTTGGGTGCCGTTATTATAATTGAATAGTAAAAGAAGCCTCCAATATCAATCGATCGCAGTCGCCTACGCCTAAAAAACGAATGAGAAACAAGATGGAAAAAGATAGGAGTGAGAAAGAGAGGAGAATGAATGGCCTAGCAGGAGAATGAAAGGAAGACAGAGGCTCTATTGCTCTATCCCTCTAGCCTCTTCTTCTCCAGATCTCTCGATTCTCCAATTTGTGAGCAAGAAGTTCCAGAAGCCCTAATTTAAGAAACTTGTCCAGTGCATTAGGCCTATTAGTTGATCTTTCTAATAGGTCCAGTAGGCCATATCAGCAACTACTGTTCTCTGAGTTGAAACTGAGAAAACCTGACTCGCAGGCTGATAACACTCCAATCTCGGGCAAATTACTATGATCTGCTAAGAGGGGCCAGCTGAATTTGGCTTAAAAGCTGAGAATGAATGCTAATTTGAGATGATTGCATCAATGAGTTTATATACTAACGGCACAAGCCTAACAGAATCTCTCTTTTTTCTGATATGCCAAATTCCAGCTTGAACACTAAAAATACTAAGACATTTCGCCAATTTGGTAGATGCCAAGTTGATTTCCATGAGTTTTTTTTTATTTGGGGGTGATGCCCACATAAGCTCTTAGGCTTGTGCGTGGGTAATGAGTGAGAGGGATGATGATGAGAGATGACGACTACTTTTTAGGTAGACGGGACCGACGACTTATCGTCTCCTCCGGAAGTTCAGTTGATGCTACGTTTATTATATCTGTATCTTACTGTTCCGTAGAAATACGGATATAATCAGCTGATGAAAAGTGGAATGCGCGACCGACGACTTATCATCGTCTTATCGACTTATCCGAAAGACGGGGAGGCGGTATCTATGTGATTGTGTTGTGGTCAAAAACTTTTGCCCTGGTCGAGATTCGAACTCGGGTTCTCTTACACAACTACTGTGAACTTATACACGACAAGTTCACCTATATACAACAACGTTTATACCACAATTCCATAAAGTGGATTTTATACACCACGACGACACGACAAAGATAATTAAAGATATTTTAAATATAATTGATGACAAACTTAGAATCATCTTATGAATGAGCTCAATATTATTTTGAGAAAGATGGAGAGTGTCGAAACGAAATGAAACCCATATTTGAATATCAAGTACATTCCAGAAGAAGAAGAAGAAGAAGAAGAAGAAAAAGAAGAGAGAAAGAATAAGAGAAAAAGAAGAAGATAGAAGAAATATAAGAGAGAAAGAAGAAATATTCATCAAGGGCCGCTTCTGAGCTCGGGATTTACGAATATTGGTCGAGAAGGAACAATCGAGGATAAAGAAGAAAGAAAAGAGAAGGAGGAGAAGAAGAAGGAGAAAAGAGAGAAAGAAGAAGAAGAAGAAGAAGAAGAAGAAGAAAAGAGTTTTGTCAACGTATAAAATTGTCTCAAAGCTCACAATCCTTTAATCTTTCATCATTATTAAACTAAAGTCACAGCTCACACGTGTATTCTGTCACATGTCCTGAACGATTTACGATGTACGAAAACTCCGTGTAGAAAGTTATTGGATCAATTCTTTTCAAAGTCAGTCGTATATCGTATGCGACATGTATTTCCATTTTTTCAGCTTTATGTCGAAGATTACAAGATCTCTTCAACATTATGGAAGTATTTGTTCCGCAAATACTAGCATGGATATTATGCTAATCTCATTGAGTTGTGTATGACAGACTGAACAGATGGTGTGTTTCCAAAGCTAAGATAGGTGCTATGAATTGAGTTATCCTGTTTCATACAACATAGAGTTTATCTCTCCAGAATTAAATAGTTTTCTAGATACTCAATTATTCAAGATAGTCTTTAAGCTATTATCATAGGTTATCTATTTATTACATTTTTTGGGGATGGTTCATTCCAATTTTCCTACTTTTCCTACCTAACACCAAATTCTCTGATTAATCTTACAGTTGCCGATTCAAATCCAGTAGGCCTACATGAATATTAAGTTTGTGTTTTGGTCCTGCAAAATTATTCCTTTAATATGTGAATATTTCCTATTTTAGTGATAATAATATGAAATATTTCTTCCATGTTTGGTTTTGAAGCATCTAAATTTTAAAATCTACTTTGTAAAAATAATTGAGAACTAAAGATTTTGTGAAGTGAACAACTACAAGACTTAACATTTTTTCGGACTATGGTAACCTTATCTAATTAGGGAGAGGAATAGCACAAGGTTACCTCATTTTACCTCTCCCTATCATTTTCGGTGATTCTACTTGTATCAATCAATAAAGAATAAAGAGTCTTTTCAGATTTAAAGAATTTGTGCCTCTCGGCTACTGATATTCAATGCGCTTGATATTCTCCCTCTCATTTCGATAATTTATTGTATAAATGAATAAAGAATATTCCGATACATTCTATACTCTATGGGTAGAATATATTCTCTGGTATCAGAGGATAGCCAAATAGATTGGTTATTTTTTGGTAAAATATGAAATAAAGTTTCAAATAAAATAAAATTTTATTGTTTACATCAGCTAGAACAAGAAGCACTACATTCACAAATCAACCTATATTTATTCATTCATTGTACAGAGCACTATAATCTTGATACACTTATGACCATGATGGAAAAACTAGGCTGAGCCTGTTCCATTTCTCTACCAAATTGCGATGATAAATTTCGATGATTTTTGAATAATTTTCGATGAATTTTTTTTACTAAATTTCGATGATAAATTGATGTTACCTATCAGATATAACCAGAGATTATAGAATGAAATTTGAGTATACTATGGTTCATTCTATACTCTCCGATTATAACTATCATTATAAGGATACTATCTCTAACAGGTTCAATTTTGTCAATAAATTCTCTCTTTATCTATGCTATAATAAAGGAAAGAACTGGCTTATATACGTACAGGATAGTAAAATGATGTTTGACGCATCATCACGTCTGAACTACTGGACTGATCAACTTGAAATTTTGCATATAAATTCTTTAATATCGGGGAACCGAGTTTCGCTCGTTATTCATTTATTGACTTTTGATAAACCAAACACAATTCTGCAAAATGATTGGGGAAGTACTAACAGCACAGCACAAAACTGTTTCTTTCCCGAATTTTGATTTATACACTATCCTTAAATAGTCCAGAAAGTAGGTTATGTTCCATACACTTGAATTCAAGTTCAATTTTCTGTTCAAACATTTGAAAACAAAAAAAAATATAATTTAGATTATATACATACCAAATTAAATAACACTCACTTGGATTAATCACTTGAAATTGTCAAATAATGATCAATTGAAAATTATGATAAAATCAATCAAATCAAATCAAATCAAATTTTATTCAAATCAAATCAAATTTTATTCACAATTTCAAAAAAACAATTTAGGGTCCTGCCAAACCTGTAGGTTTTTCGGCGGGTGCCAATCACAAAAACAATATTAAGAACATAATTAGGTAAGTTTACTAGGAATTTTTATGACATTCGAAGTTCGAAATAAATAAAGAAAAAGACAATATGTAAGTAATAAAAACAAGAAAGTATAAACTAAAAAATAACTTTACAAAGTTTGTTGAATAAGAAAAATCAACTGAAAAGTATGAAAAAGAAGAAGAAAAATAGAAAGAAGGATTGTTTCACACTATCTTGATAAAACTTTCATCGCTGAGGCAGGCGGCAGTGTCAACAATGAGAAAAATAGAATTTCAGCCAGCCAGAACTTAGAAATAATATAAAAACTCGCTGGTAATTGTGTAGCCAAATAATAGTAACAATAATAATAATATATATTATAGATAATCTAAGTATATAATAAATTATAAGTTTAGTATGTTCGCATTAATATTAAGATACATCATTATGTCCTTTTTAGTGTAGTCTCGAATATTTTCGGGAAGTCTATTGAATAAGTAGGGAAGAACATAGTGGAGGGATCTTTTGCCGTATACATTATTGAATCTGGGGACTAGAATATTAATGGAAATCTCAAGTTGTAAGGTGCGGCAGGAGCAAGAAATCTATACTGAAAATTACATTTAAAAAGTGTTATAAGTTTGTAAAAGTAAAAATTTCTGGGTGATAGGGTATGTAAAATATATAGATGTTTTGTAGGTTGTTTGGATCAATATTAAAGACAGGGATTCTGGTTGTTATACAGTTTAATGTTCTCAGTTGGATTCGCTCTATTCTTTTTAAAAGATAATTTGCTGCACTTCCCCATGTTTCAATTCCATATCTAACAATAGGTTCCATCAGTGACTTATAAATTAGATACAAGCAGTCGGGAGTGATGTTTCTATGCAGATAATAAATTTTTGCATTTAGCGCTTGAAGTCTTTTTGCAGTGTGATCGATATGAGGATTCCATCTCAGGCTACAATCAATTATAATACCAAGATAACGGGTGCTATTCACTAGATCAAGAGGCGGACATTTGCAAGTTAGAAAAGCATTTGAATAAAGGCAATGGCAGTCATGACTTGATACTGTTGGTATTTCATTGCATCTCAGATGGGGAGACTTGAAGTGCATTAATACAGTTTTTTTCTATTAACAATTAGATTTCTGTCGTGGGACCATCTTAGGATTCTGTTATAATCCAGTTGGATCAATTGCTGGGCTGTTTTCAAATCTCTATGTCCAACTATCAGAACAGTATCATCTGCATACATTAGTACTTCTCCATGACTAATTACACTGGAAATTGAGTTTACATAGATGTTATATAAAATCGGGCCTAAAATACTTCCTTGTGGTACACCAAAATCATCATTTTTATGTAATCCACTGTGATTGCCACCCAGGTTGACCACGAAATATCTATCAGTCAGATAGCTCTTGAATAACTTCAATACATTGCCAGTAATTCCTATATTTGATAATTCTCGCAGTAATATCTTGTGATCAAGGGTATCAAAAGCTTTAGAATAATCGATAAATAGTGCAAGAACATGATATCTGTCGTTTAGCAGATTGTTTATTTTATTAGTAAAATTTACGAGAAGGGACTCAGTGCTTTTTCCTTTTTGAAACCCATATTGAGAGTTGGAAAGAATATTATTTTGAAGAAGGTATTTATTTAAGTGTGTGAAAAATATTTTTCAAAAATTTTAAAAATTTTATGATATACTCTAGTTTAGGAGAATTATCATGTCATGTCAACAAATCAGATTATGTTGATCAAATCGATTAAACTGTCTAGCTAGAAAAAATTTCTCGCTGATTGATTATGATTACACAGCTGAAAATATCCTGTCTCTCTCCCACACAGGCACACGCATCTTCTGTTGCGTGAGAGACGACGAAATTATCGTCTGTTTTCCAAGGATGAATTATCCTTTTAATGTCGTTCAGCGAGTTTTCCAAAGAATGAGACCTAGTGCAATCAAATCTTTATATCATAAACCTACTGTGTTCAAAATTTCGTGAAAATCGTTAGAGCCGTTTTCGAGATCCGTAAAGCATAAATAACCAGATATAAAAATAGCCAGATATAAAAAAACAGATATAAAAATAACCAGATATATACAGAAATTGCTCACTTAATATAATAGGATTAACCGTCGATGATGGTTATAGGCCTATTTCCAATTCTTCAAGATTTCATTACGTCAAGTTTTCAGTTCGTCAAGTTTTAATATAGACCCTTGCGGAGCACGGGTTACCCGATATACTATATTATAATATTATCAATGAATCGATGAATGGGCGCTAGCTTGTCAAGTACAGGATGATCATATTCATGATATTGATATAAATAAATAAGGATATATATTGATAATTTATTATTTGTGGCAGAGGTCTTCGGGGTGATTTGCTGCATTTATTTAGGATTTTCGTTAAGATAAAAAGACAATCATGATATTGTAAACAAACACTATTGCCTCTTCAGTACAAGAGTTCAACAACCTGCTTGTTGAAAGTGGAGCTACTTAGTTCGAGCTCCTCTCAGACAAAACAGCCCACACTTATTTTTTGTGGGAAATCCATCAGTCTAATGGCCTAAACAAAGTGTATGAATGAATGAGGAAGTGCGGTGTAAGGCCTCTAAGGAGTGAGGCAGAATTCCGAGACTGAGGTGCATACAAATCACAGCAGCAGCTGGCTTGCAACTGTAGGCTACAACTGAAATATTCGGTTTAGAGGCGCCACGCAGAGATCTCGCAGAGAAAATAGAGAAGAGAAGATAGAAGATAGAGATGTAAGACAGAGAAGATAGAAGATAGTATAATCCTTCTACTTTGTGGAGATCTCAAACTCAGAAAATCAGCTGAATGCGTTGGATGCAGACGAAGATAGTAATCTATATAGGTATGGACTATTTACTATAGTGAGGTCCACGTTATAATGGAATCAGTATTTGATTAGCAATGGTATTGCTATCCTTGTCTATCATTCAACAAAGCGGATAGCACTATCTCTTTCTCGCTTTGCTCTGTTGCCAGATGGTCTTTCAACAATGTAGAATTAATAATTAACAAAATATTTCATCCTAATAATGAAAATTCATTATGAAACTATTGAAAAATATAAATTCTTACTTAATAAAATATAATTGATTATTTCAAACTAGTAGTTCTGTGAACAGTACACCTCACGCAGTATTCTCATCCACAAGTACCTGATTGAAACTAAAGACCTTATGGAAATACAGCAATAGACTGGCTTCTCCACTCATCTGTGTAATCACTTGTCAGCTGATTTATGATGAATAATTCTATAGTCTGATTTTTACTCTAATAATATGGGCGTATGAAGGAGGTCCTTTTTCCATTTATATTATCCTTGAAATGCAAAATTTCCAAAACCTTGTATATACGGCGACGCGCAATTAAAAAAGGAACATACCTGTCAAATTTCATGAAAATCTATTACCGCGTTTCGCCGTAAATGCGCAACATATAAACATATAAACATTTAAACATTTTAACATTCAAACATTCAAACATTCAAACATTCAAACATTCAACATTCAAACACTCAAACATTCAAACATTCAAACATTCAAACATTAAACATTTAACCATTCAAACATTCAAACATTCAAACATTCAAATATTCAACATTTAAACATTTAAACATTTAAACATTCGAACATTCAAACATTCAAATATTCAAACATTCAAACATTCAAACATTCACATTCAAACATTCAAACATTTAAACATTTAAACATTCAACATTCAAACATTCAAACATTCAAACATTCAAACATTCAAACATTCAAACATTCAAACATTCAAACATTCAAACATTCAAACATTCAAACATCAAACATTCAAACATTCAAACATTCAAAACATTCAAACATCACATTCAAACATTCAAACATTCAAACACTCAAACACTCAACATTGAAACATTCAAACATTCAAACATTCAAACATTTAAACTATCAAACATTCAAACATTCAAACATTCAAACATTCAAACATTCACATTCAAACATTTAAACATTTTAACATTCAAACATTCAAACATTCAACATTCAAACATTCAAACATTCACATTCAAACATTTAAACATTTTAACATTCAAACATTCAAACATTCAAACATTCAACATTCAACATTCACATTCAAACATTCAAACATTTAAACATTCAAACATTCAAACATTCAAACATTCACATTCAAACATTTAAACATTTAAACATTTAAACATTCAAACATTCAAACATTCAAACATTCAAACATTCACATTCAAACATTCAAACATTCAAACATTCAAACATTCAAACATTTAAACATTCAAATATCACATTCAAACATTCAAACATTTTAACATTCAAACATTCAAACATTCAAACATCAAGCATTCAAACATTCAAACATATAAACTTTCAAACATTCAAACATTCAAGCATTCAAACATTCAAACATTTAAACATTTAAACATTAAGAGAAATGCCAAACCGTCGACTTGAATCTTAGACCTCACTTCGCTCGGTCAACGAGAATGAACCGTCTATAGAAGGCATTGACAAGACAGATGATCGACAACGATGATCACCTATCTTTCTCCACTGCCATCATAAACTTCCAAACATTCAAACATTCAAGCATTCAAACATTCAAACATTTAAACATTTAAACATTAAGAGAAATGCCAAACCGTCGACTTGATCTTAGACCTCACTTCGCTCGGTCAACTGAATGAACCGTCTATAGAAGGCATTGACAAGACAGATGATCGACAACGATGATCACCTATCTTTCTCCTCTGCCATCATAAACTTCCAAACATTCAAGCATTCAAACATTCAAACATTTAAACATTTAAACATTAAGAAATGCCAAACCGTCGACTTGAATCTTAGACCTCACTTCGCTCGGTCAACGAGAATGAAACGTCTATAGAAGGCATTGACAGACAGATGATCGGCAACGTTGATCTCCTATCTTTCTCCACTGCCATCATAACGTGGACATCACTATACTCGTAGACTCGGAACTCACAGTCTCACAGTATTGAAGTGTGGAACTCTTTGAAGATTATATATAATATATATATATAATATATATATATATAATATATGTAACAGTAGGCCTAAACACACACACTTCCAACTTGTTCTCATTTGAATGCATTCAATGTTTTGTAAGCACACACCAATACACACCCACACCACAGACTAACACATACACACCGCACATGCCTTTTACTTAGGGGCAAGTACCGACCATTCTTTATTATCACCTGTCACGTGACCAAGGAGTCTACCGCTTATATTTTCATGTTTTTTTTCTCACACTATCACCATAGAGAAACAATAGCGTAAGTAGATATCCCATGGTATAGGGCGTTTGTGTCGCAACTTTTACTGTTATCTCAAGCCTATTACTGTCGATTAGGGGATGTTTCACAGAGACAAGTTCTCACAGAGACAAGTAGTGGTTTTGAACGATATTAGTGTCACAGAGACAAGTTTCACAGGAGCAAGTATTTCTATAAATGGCAGTCTCACAGGAACAAGTTCCCACAGAGACAAGCAGTTTCATAGAGACAAGGTCTCCGTCCAAAGTAGTAGCGCTATAAATGGCAGTCTCACAGAAGCAAGTTCCCACTGGAACAAGGTGTTTCACAGAAGCAAGGTCAGTGTCATAGAGACAAGGTAGCGAATGTAGGAAGAAGTTAGGCGTGTTGCTACATGAACTTGAAGGCACTCCATTATTTTTGTTCTAGTAAATGAATGTCTGCTGTTTTTTAATCATGGGGAGTATGATTATGATTGAAGGTTATCATATAAGATAGGGATGGGTTGGTAACCTATTAGAATTGGATAGAAGATAACTTAAATAAATAAATAAATTGAGTTCTATGCAAATGTAATATATTTCTACCAAACTCCAAGATAACTATTCCAATATCTAATACGTATACATATAACCTTCAACCCGAAAGAATAATCAATATGAATATGAATGGAATATATAAAAGCCAAATAGCCTACCACTGACCTATTCATCACCGCTTCTTAAAAACCACATGGCCAAAATGGTTTTTCATTATAATTCCTTCTTTCGTAATAAATTGTTTATGCTTTTGTACTCCTGAGCGAAGCTCGGTCCCCGATATTATGAGCTAATCATCTCTTCTTTTTTCGAGCTGCGGTCTCGAATTGTAAATTCAAATTGATATAATATTAGCTCCAGACAGTCACAGAGTAAAGCTGCGTCAACACCAATAGATTCTATTTGATTGAACATAACTTATCATACACATGATGAACATATGTGTTTTTCATGTGCCGTTCAATCTATAATAATCTGTGAGGATTAAGTTATTAACATTTCGTTAATAACTTTGTGTAAGCGCAGCTTTAGATGCCAGGATTTATCATGGCGTTCCGAGTTACGGATGATAATGTCAATGAAAAACTTCATTTTCCTCATGAAATCTTTCCCATAAAAAATTTAACAGATTGTTGTTCTACAAGCGTCTCTACATGTTACAAATGAAAATCCCAGTGAAAAACAAAAAGTGCCACTTGATAATTCCCAAATCATCTTTTTAGTCGTAGCTCTGATTCAACTGAGCAATAACTTTCTGAACTTACTGAGTTAATAAAGTAACATTTAAAATTATCATAAGCGCAATGGGACTTGGGATTCCATCAATTCAGAATAAGTATTATACTGGTATTCATTTTTACAGGATTGAAGTAGTGCAACATTTAGATTAGCACACCAATAGATTTTATTTGTAGCGGAGTGAGTTCATTACTTTCATATCAAAGTTCTACTTTTCCATTATGATATAGTACGACTACTGCAAAACAATGTCTGGTAGCCCTGGTAATGTAATGTAATGTAATGTAATGTAATGTATGGTTGATTGGAAGTCTCCAACCAGCCTGATCAGATTTCTTAGTGGGGCCATTGGCAAACATTTTAAAAAAGCCCTGATATTATTACAATGACTTTATTCCTAGTAGATAGCATTTCTAGTAGATGGCTGAATATTCTCGTTACCACATTGCAAAGGATGTTCAGTGAGGTCTACTGTTATCTGGACTACTAGAGTATTGTAACTCCTAATGTCAGATTGAGTAAGAGCTTGAAATTTATTCCTATCTAGTGTACTCCATGTTCAATAATCTGCTTTTATCTTATATTAGAAGAAACTTGCCTCTGAATAAATTAAAAAACGCACTAAATCTAATTCTGAATGAAAATGCTTATTGTTCCGTAAATTAATTCAAATTGTTGAAAATGTGATATTCAGTGCTGTGAGTTTATAAATAGTTTATGTCTTTTTTCATGTATGACTTAATTTATTCAATTGTACTGGGTGATGATAATTATGACTTGATAAGACTGATTTGATGAATGATTACACTATTCATAAGATGACTACTAGATGTTATGAATTGAATTGCTCATTTATTGTATAACAGACTATAAGCTGAATCCTTTAGACAAGGCCTATTCGCCTAATCTACATCCAAATGGTTGTATTTATCGGATCAATATATTTCTTATTCCTAGACGCCAGCTAAGAAAGGGGTTTCAATTTTCGTAGAATAAGCACGTAATTCAAAACTGGATGTTTTTCAAAAATGTTGTGATTTCAAATTCAATTTCGTTTATCACACACATAGGCTATACGAGAATTAAGAATTAATGAGAAAGTGTCCCGGAAAAAGGTTTATGATTTTTGTTCTTCTGTATTATACGGTACTAAGTGACATATTATCAGTGATGGCTCTTAAACTGTAGGTTTATTATTAATATAACGAGTTTGGAGCACCAGAAAAATGGGATTATATTTTATTATAATAAATATTCAAATTACGTTTCCAACCCACAATATTGTCTTATTGTCATGTCCTTAAAGTTACTGTAAACCATATCGGTTGGGACTAATCAAGGTTTATTTAGGGTGGTTTTAATTATTAGTTTATGTGTTACAAATAGTTCACCTAGATTTAGATGGCAATTGAAACATTATTGATCTAACTAAAGCATGATATTAGTGTCAAAGACAGAAATCTGCGTTTTAATTCATTATCATGTGAGGAGAGAGAGAGAGAGATAGAGAGAGAGAGTGAGAGAGAGTGAGCCCGAAGGAAAGGGTATGTGTAAGAGAGTGATGTGGTTGAGTGGGAGTGACAGAGTTCGATAATTATAATTATGCTATATGGTGGGTGAGGAATAATAGTGTGGCCCTTACGCTACACTCACGATATATATATAACACAGATATATATATAATAAACCATATATAAACCATATGTACATAAACCATATAAATAGATTTTGGAAGCGGCATGCTATCTTTTCAATCTTTTGAAACAGCATTTATTGTCTAAGGGTGGTGAAAGAAGTTTTCTGCATTCCATAACAACAATCTGCAGACTGACGTCTCGGGTATTAGAACCAAAAGGCCTTGCTTTATAGAACTATAAATACCCATTCAGTATTACAGTGCCTTGCTTCCATGAAACAAAGCAAATGTTTCCCGTTAGATACTTCTGGAAAGCCCGGTTAATTTGTCATCGGTGGTGTCCAGGTAGAACTACTCTGCTCATAGACTATGTTCACTGAAGCGTAAAACCAAAGT
>NW_024092009.1:0-18169 GCF_014356525.2 Nilaparvata lugens | reverse complement strand
ATAGAAATTAGTTAATCCCCTTAAGACCTGCTGTCGGCTCCGGCTCACTATCAAAAATATTACAAAGTTGTAAGTTGTTATTAGTAGAAAATTCGAAATACTATCACCAGACGATGGGTTATGTTTATACAACTGTTCAATGCTGTATAATGTTAAAAAAATTACAAATAACTTACGTTGATCATTCATATAAGCATACCATTTGTCTAGTCCATCATCAAATAATTTCGATGTTTTATAATTCTTTGAGATTGAACACATAGTTTTATATAAGATAATATATGTGCTTTATTATAAGCCTTTACGCTTAAATTGGCAGTATCTGCTTGCAGCTGCTGTCTTTTACAGTTGGTTTAATGATGAAAATTTAACACATTTTCAACTCTAATATTGTGCAATGTACAAGTACTCAGAGTATAGTATAAGAGTATATCATACTAATTGTGTATTTATGAATGTAACAATACTATGATTATTTCATTTCTTGTCCTATTGACTTGACTCCCATCGTGTCTGCTGGCAAACTAAGTTTGCAGTGACATGCAACTGAACGCATTCATGTATGACGCATGTGTGCAGCTATGCATGCCAGACATTTCTGAACATGTTGAGTCATTAACTTTGATATAAATAGTCATGCAGAACAATGTTTGTACATCAGTTGTGCCACAGTGTGATCACGCACACACACACAAGTAAGTTTAATGAAGTGCAATAATCAACATATATATATATAATTTATTATAAGAAATTAATTATAAATTATAGAAATCCTTTAATTCAAATTGCCACAATTTAAAAAAAAAAAAAAAAAATTAAAATTTTAAATATATTATTTAAAAATGTTCTCTCTGATCAGCTGAATCTACGCGCTGCGTCCGCGACCGTCGATTCAGCCTTATATCAGAGGAACGACCTCGCTGTGAACAACTTGCATTATTAAATTGTGGCAACCTGAATTAAAAGACTGTACATTCGCACGCGTAATCTTAGCAGTAAATCTATGCGGCATGAAGTTTCAATTTCGGCATCTCGTTGCCCCGACGTCCTACATTTGCTACCTAATGATAACAGCATCCTTGTTGAAGGAGCAGCGCACAACACGCGCACCTAAAACAGGATACTGAAATGCATCGGATAATGTTTTAACGCAATTGTACGACGTCGGGATGATCTGAAATCTTATCAGCCCTCGAAATCGAATTCATGACGCATAGAGTTAGATCCTAAGATTGGCGTGGACGACTATAAGGTGACGCGGGCGGGTGGCAGCGCGCGGGGGGACAACCTTGTTGGTGTGATGTGAAGGCGGGGGGGTCTTGTTGTGGTGGCGGGGGGTATCCGGACTTGCGATGTGACGGTGAAGGCGGGGGGATTCTTGTTGTGAGGGGCGGGGGTATCCGGTCTTGTTGGTGTGATGTGAAGGCAAGGCGGGCATCGCAGCAGCTCGGGTGGCGGGTGGTGGCGAGTGTATACCACAAGCTGCTGGCAATGCGGCGATGAAGGGGGAGGGTGATCGGGGCTGGAAACCTGTGCTGAATCGATCCATGATGAAGTGGTTGCCAGAGGTTTTGCTGCTTGAGTTGCTTTTCAGCTCTGGTCAACAGTTCCAATAATGAATCATCTTCATCAAAAACAGGATGCGCGTCGGCAGGTGCGCGTCGCTTCGCAATAGTTTCAGCCTCCAGCATAGCCATTGCCCCGTCCTCGGACCACAACGTTTGTTAGTGTAAATGTGCTGTAGAAAAAATCAAGCAAAAATATATTATTTTTTTTTTTTCAGTTGGTGATTGAAAATGTTGCGCGAGCAAGAAAGCGTTGCATTCATTGTTCCAACAACAGTGACATCATCAACAGTGACAACAACGATAGTGATGAGAAGAAAGCGGTAAATTACTTTAAAGAAATCGATAGGCTTGACTCATTTTTTAAAGGTAAGAAAACTATTTGGCCGCATCAATATCAAAACCGAATCATTAGCAGAGGCCGGCTTCTACTTTTTAAAAGTTTTCGATAGAACAAAATGTGTTTTTTGCAATGTAGTTTTGGAAAATTGGGGAGTGATGGTGATTATGCTATTTGTTGAACATAAAAAATGGTCACCGAAGTGTGGCTTCATAAACAATTATCTTGTGGTAATATTCGTACAACGTCAACTTTTCAGAAAAACCCAGACTACAATGACAATACGAACGTGAAAATTCATTTATGAAAATGGAATGTTTGCCGAAAATTCAAACAGTTAGCAAGTGAGGGATTTTATTACGGTATGATTTTTCAAATTCGAATGGATTTGGTCTTATTTGCAGTGGTGTGTCGTATGTGGCAGAGACACATCGATCAATAAATACCAATTGAGGGATTTACACATACAATCATCGCCAAATTGCGATTTTGTTAAAAAAAGTTGCGAAGCAGAGAGAAAGAAGAAAGAAGAAGAAGAAGAAGAAGAAGAAGATGATGATAAAGACATAACTATTAGCATGTGTGTGTGTTGTGTGTGGTGTGTGGTGTATGAGAAGTATTCCAGTTTTAATTAGCAGTTAAGTGTGAAGAACAATAAAGACATGCGCCTAGAGTGGGCTAATCAGTTTTAGGGGACATTAGAAGAACATTATTTGTATGATAGAAGTATTCAGTTGAAAAACTGATGGGATGACAGTGAAGGCAGTTAAGTGTGAAGAACAACAAAGACATCCGCCTAGAGTGAGACTAATCAGTTTTAGGAGCACATTAGAAGAACTTATTGTATGATAGAAGTATTCAGTTGAAAAAGACTGATAACATTAGTTTGCTAATTGTATTATGAGAAGAAAACTGACAACAAACAGAAAACTACTGTTGGATTAGAAGAATGTATTTCAAGTGAGTTTGCTAGTGAGTAAATGGCAATAAACTTACATTGGTTCCGCTGTTGTTTGGCGCTGCCATAGGCGAGGATTGATCTGCTGACATCGTTGTAGTGTTGTTGGAGTTTCAAACTGATACTAACAGAAGGACGCAGTTTTTCGTCATTATATATTATCAACTTGATGAATATAGATGGTAAGAAGTTCAAAGAAAGTATATCTGTTTTGTGCATATGTTGTATGCGAAATTTAGTACAGATGTGCGGAACACTGATAAGGAAACGTTTGCAAATTTCTTAAGGAACGGCCAAAATGTGTGCACCTTGCATGACTCTGTAACGGACTTAACATCTGCTAGCTGAGTGAAAGATATTAATTTATTCATTGTGCAGTGCACATGCATACTTATATAATTATTGCAACCCCCACATGTTCTGCGTGATAACAAACTGACAGTTGATGGTACCGAGCGGCGCAAAATTATAAAAGCATCGAGCGACATGATATTGCTTGCATTCGATTATAGTGTGACGTTTCATGCACAGTGCAAATGGACAAGCAACAATCCGATAAAGCAGCGGCTGCGGCAACAAGCGAAGAAGCAGTCACACCAACAAACAACACGTAAGTATAATGAACTATTTTTTAAATTAATTACAAACTGTAAAAAATTAGCAACAAGTTTGCTTTTTGAGTGTGTTTTCATCGGCTGATTGAAAAACAAATATGATTAAAATGTTATACTCTAACAATCAAACTGAAAAAAGCGGCAGTAACAATTTGACTACTTTAATTTCTATTTTGAAAACAATTGTCTAACAACTGCAAACAAATATGCCGGTGAGGTGGAGGTAATAATAATTGTGCTTGAAGTAACTGGAAAAATATACTATCTGATTATGATATTCGTGCGTTTGCAAATAAATGTAAATTTGAAAAACAATTGTCTAACAACTGCAAACAAATATGCCGGCTGAGGAGGAGGTAATAATTGTGCTTGAAGTAAACTGGAAAAATATATATCTGATTTATGATCATTCGTGCGTTTGCAAATAAATGTAAATTTTGAAAACAATTGTCTAACAACTGCAAACAAATATGTCGGCTGAGGAGGAGGTATAATAATTGTGCTTGAAGTAACTGGAAAAATATACTATCTGATTTATGATCATTGTGCGTTTGCAAATAAATGCATACACACACACACACACACACACACACACACACACACACACGCACACAACACACACACACACACACAACACACAACACACACACACACACACACACACACACACACACACACACACACACACACACACACAGTCATTTTATTCTATACATTATTTCATTATATGTTTGTTTTTCAGCCTGGTTGAGTCGATAGCGCACGACAAGGAGGTGGAGGTGGAAATGGCAAGTGAGGAATGGTGCGTGGTTGACAGCAGCGAATCGCCGCCGGCCAAAACGTGTGCACTTTTCCACAGCGTGCGATACGCCAAAACGTGGCGGCGGGGCACGGCATTTATTTTGCGATCAACGACGCGTCATCGCTCAGGGCAGAGGCCGCCAAATTGATGTGTGGGTGGTGTGAGCGCGGACTCATCATTGCAACAGTCCAGTCGCAATAGTGGTCAGCAAGCGGAAGCATCATCATCATCATCGTCACTGATTCTGCTAGACGTGACAAACTCATCGCAACCGAGGATCGTGAACGCTACTAAAATCGACAACGAAGTTGAAACATTGACCCGCAGCAAACAAGCTCTTCACAGCGGGTAAGACGGCAAAAACCTATTATTACTATAATACTACTATATTACTACTACTAGCAAAATCAAAAAACTATGGATTATACTATTGAACGAAGTACTAGCATAAATTCGAGTGCAGTTCGCTACAGATTTGTTTTAGAAAATTATTCATTGATGTTGTTCAAACATTATTGCAAATTTTAAAGCCGAAAGTAATTGAATTAATTGTTGAAGAAAGTGATAATTTTGACAAAATATAAATGGTATTTTGTTACAACTGTTCAATTGAAAAAATAAATGTTGATAGCGCAGCAGCAGCGATCAATCGCAACAAGAAGAAATCGTTGAAACTATGACAAACGCATCGTTTTACAGTTATACGTCATTGTTAATTATGTTGATGAACAATTAGATATTTTGCAAGACCAATTTATAGTGGTGTAGAGAAAATTGAATCAACGCTTGATAAATTTATTAGGTACGGCAGTGGTTGGTCTGTAGTTAGAATCATTTCATTTGATTTGAATATTACTCGTTACAATCCTTTAGCTGGCGGAAATAGTACATACATTGAAACACCCTTTTATAAAAGCAAAAAGAGCCGTTATAAATGTAAAAAACACAAATGATAGTAAATGTTTTGTAGGAGTGTACTTAGCTATTTTCATTACAGACGTAGAAATATGAATGTTGACTATCTGATGCAATTTGAAAATAATCTAAATTTGACCGGTATTAAGTTTCCTACTACAGTGCATGACATTAAAAAATTTGAAGTGCAAAATTTAAACATTTCTATAACAGTGATTGCTTTGATGCTGCTGCTAAAAAAAAGTTTTTCCCTACCGTTGTTCAATTTATAGACAACGCGAACATAAAATCAATCTTCTACTATTGTCAAATACAATGACACGCCGAAAAATGGCATTATGTTCTGATAAACACGTGTCAAGGGTATAACGGATTGTCACGGCTACTGAGTCATCACTTGTCTTTGCATAATGGTCAAGTGTTCATTTGTCCATATTGTTTTAACAAATTTAACTAACCGGCATGCAAATTGCGATGGAAAAACCAATCTAGAAAAACATATGGATTTGTGTTCAACATTGCAATACAAAGAACAGTACTACCTAAACAGGGTGAAATGTTAAAGTTTAAAAATTTTTCGTACACACTAAAAAATAAGTACATTGCATTTGCCGATTTTGAAAGTTTTATTGTACCAACAAATAACGGTGAGGAGCTCGATGACGATGACGATGAAAATGTTGATGATTTGCTCGGAACTGATATAGGAAATAGCTTTACAAGGAAAACACAAAACATGTTGCTTGCGGCTATGCGTTATTATTTTAGACGAATCAGGTGAAATATTCTACGGCCCACGCGTTTATAGAGCTACAAGTGTTGGCGAGAAAATTATTGACAATTTCTTGATGAGATCATTGCCATAGGTCGAAACTGTTCCATTGATATGCAACAAGAAGTGCCCATGATTGAATTAAATGAAGAACAATTATTAGCTTTTAACAATAGTACAGTATGTTTCTTGTGCAACGATGAATTTAAAGCCAACAAAATTCGTATTAGGCACCATTCTCATACAACAGGCCATTTTCTCGGTGCAACGCACAAGTCATGTAATTTAAATGCAAAAGCACCAAACTATTAAACTGTTTTTTTCATCATATTTTCGCGGATATGATAGTCATTTCATTGTTAAGGCATTAGCAGGACGAAAGGAGAAAATTGATTGTATTGCAACTCATCGGAAAAATTCCTCACAATTACAATAGATCGAGTACGTTTCCTTGACAGTTTTCAATTCTTAAGCTCAAGTCTACAGTCACTTGTGCAATCTTGCAAGTGATACAGAAAACATTGATACTAATTCAAAGTAATGTGTAAAATATTCAACGATAAAAATCAACAAAAACTTTTACTACGTAAAGGCGTGTACCCGTATCAGTACATAACAGATGCTGAAAAATTTGAAGAACAGCAATTGCCGGCAATTGACTCATTTTACAGTACACTTAGTAATACAGCATTGCAAGTAGACGATTACGAGCATGCACAAAGTTGGTGCGCGAATTTAACATAAACTCATTGGGTGAATATCATGATCTCTACCTTTTGTCAGATTGCTTACTGCTGGCAGATATTTTTCAAAATTTTAGGACTGTATTTTTTACAATTTACAAACTGGATGTATCACACTTTGTATCGTTACCGCATTTTTCGTTGAATGCAATGTTATATTTGACTAAAGTACGTTTAGAATTAATTAGCACATGCTGATATGAACTTGCTCATAGAATCTGGTTTACGCGGTGGTCTGTCAGTTATTCCCCACCGTCATGCAGTCGCAAACAATAAATATATGGGCGCAAATTATAACCCAGCTATTGAAAATAGTTTTTTGCTCTATCTTGATTGTACAAGCTTATACGCACATACAATGATTGCCTACAAGCTACCTGAATCAAATTTCAGATTTTTATCACAAAATGAAATTACGGCTTTAGGCGATTTTACAAGCATACACGATGAAGCCGAGACTGGCTATATAATTGAAGCAGACCTGTCCTATCCAGTTAATTACACGAATTACATAACAGCTTCCCCCTGGCACCATTAAAAGATCAGCCGCCTTACAACCTGTTTCTCATATCATACAACAGACAACACTGTTGCTCTGCGCAGAGAAGCGGCCGCGCACCGCCCGTCTCTCCCGACACAGCCGCCTCCGCCACCGCGTCATCACGTCTTTTAGCCACCCTTTTAATCGTAAACGATATGTACTCCACTATAGAAATTTGAAACTTTATTTAAGCTTGGCATGAAATTGACTGCTGTACATAGAGTAATCGCTTTTCATCAGTCGTACTGGCTTAAACCGTTTATTGATTTGAATGCGCAACTGAGAAAGGAAGCAAAAAATTCATTTGAACGTACCCTCTTTAAATTTCTTTCAAATAGTCTGTTCGGAAAGTTGATGGAGAATAATAGGAAAAGAATAGATTTTAAGCTAATCACTTGTCAGAAAAAATTGGAAAGTTTGATTGCAAAACCAAGCTGTAAACGATGGATTGTGTTTGACAAAGACATTGTCGCTGTACAAATGTGTAAAACAGAAATAAAATTAGATCGTCCAATTTATGCTGGTTTTTCAATTCTTGATTTGAGTAAATTTACAATGTTCAATTTCCACTACAACATTTTCTTGAAAATGTTCGATCCAAGCTGTGTTAAATTATGCATGAGCGATACAGACTCGTTGCTATATCATATCAAATCGGACGATATCTATGCAGTTATCAAACAAAATCTTCAACATTTTGACACAAGTGCTTATCCTGTCACACATTGTTGTTATAGTCAATTGAACCATGGTGTGCCTGGCACATTTAAAGATGAATTAAAATCTGGCATTATTACGGCTTTTTGCGGACTTCGTGCAAAACTTTACAGTTTTGAATATGTACTAAGCAGTAGTGCTAGTAGCGGCAGTGACAGTAGTAGTAGTAGTAGTAGTAATAATAGTAGTAGTATTAAGGTTAGTTCTTATGAAAAATTTAGCAAGCACGCAGCTAAAGGCGTAGCAAGAACAATTATAAACAATAAACTAAGATATGACATGTACATGAAATGCCTGACAGATAGATTAGTTCAACGTGAATGCTTTTCACAATTACGCAGTTATTCACATGATATTTATCAAATATCGTGTGCCAAAGTTGCATTATCACCATTTGACACAAAAAGATACATTGAATCGAACGGTATAGATACAAAAGCGTGGGGTCATTATTTAATAGAAGAGAGAAGAAGAGAAGATATTGATAGCAGCAACACGGCTAGCGGGACTGCTGTTACGTCAGATTGATCGCAGCAGTGAGAGTGAAAGAGAGAGAGAGAGAGAGAGGAGCAAGAAGCTATTAATGAAACCAGTTCAACAAGCGCCGCTCCGACACAGCTCAGTGTCGAACACGAAGAAGAAGAAGGCGGCAGAAACAACATCCGTCTAAAGAAGAAGAAGAAGAAGAAGAAGACGAAGAAAGATCGCTGTTGAAGACATCGGAGCAGTGCTGCAGGTGTGACTGAACTCTAGCAAAAACAATCACACGCGCACATTCGTGTAGGGGAGAACGAAACCGCAAATATGTCAGATTTGCAACAGAAAATTGCAAATTCAACAGACGTAAATATATATTAAAAGGAATAAAAGACCTCATTCAAATTGATTTAATTGAATTGCCAGAATTTGCTAGAGCAAACAACGGCTATCGTTATGTTTTGATTGCAATTAATTGTTTTTAACGTTATGCTTTTGCTGAACCATTAAAAACTAAAACAGGAAAGAAGTTGAACGAAAATTAGCGCGAATATTAGTATTAAATAAGGGTATAAAAAATGTGCAAAGCGATTTAGGTCGCGAATTTTACAATAAGGATGTTAAACAACTATTCGATAGGTTGAACATTAATCATTACAGTGTATTTTCTGAAATTAAGGCAGCTTTTGTTGAAAGATTGAACCGAACACTGAAATCACGTTTGTATGAACGACTAACTGCTAACGGTACGCAAAAATGGTTAAACATTTTGCCGGACATTGTTTATCAATATAATAACACTATTCATTCAGCGATTGGCATGACACCGGCCAGTGTTAGACGACGTCATGAAAAGCATTTGATCATGTTACAGTTGAAAAAGACAAAACAATCGCCGCCGCCGCCGCGTACAGTTTATCGACCAAAGTTTGCATTAGGCGACGTAGTGCGAATAAGTAAGTTTCGTCAGGTTTTTGATAAAAGTTTTAGATTAAATTGGTCGCCAGAACTGTTTATAATTCACGTGTTTTTCCCACACAACCGCCAACCTATGTAATTCGCGATCTTAACAATGAAATCATACAAGGTAGATTTTATAGTGAACAATTGATGAAAACAAACTTAACACCGTCCGAACAAAATACATATTTAGTTGAACGAATAATACGAAAATCAAACAATAAAATCTTGTTAAATGGTTAGGCTTTGATAAAACTAGCTGGATAGATAAGAGTGATATTATTACTCCGTCTGTAAAACAAGAGAAGAAATCTGCGTGCAACGCGCAAAAATCATTAAATTTATTTGCATATTGTTTCAGATATGATATAAACATAATGTCATGGCTATGGATGCGCCACTGTTGTTCTATTTGCTGAATGGTAACGATGCGTGTAGTATTATTAAAAGATTAATTGATCTTTTGTGTACGCTTAAAGCGATGTGTGTAAAACGTGTTGATATTGAAAAATGCTTTCTAGTTGGCTTATGTAAAAAAACATTTTTCAGCGGTTGTTGTTGTTGTTGATGATGATGATGATGATGGTAGGTTCATTTAAGTATATGTTCATATAAAATTTAAAAGATGCAAGCAGCGTATTTGATGTAGTAGAGATACTTGTATTTGTGCTCAATTTTCTATGCAACTAAACATACTTTACTCGCAAATAAAATCATAGACTTTAATGTAGCTGATGTGATTGATGATGATGATAAGAAGAAAGAAAAGATATTAATTTATATTTTAGATTATTGCATGTCAATGGCTAATCTTAATTAATGCATGCGCGCTGGTGCTATACTGTATCATGTGAAAGACACACGCTTTGTAATAATTTACAATTTTTTATAATATTAACACTGTCAACTTTGTCTATGTATTATCACTAGATTTTGTGCCACTTACCTTACTGCAGCAGCTGCTGTCAACTTTGTATGTATATTTTCACCTTTTATGTATGCAGCTGTCAACTAATGTATGTATTTTCAACTTTTTATGTATTGTCAACTTTGTAAGATACGCTTGTTTTAGCTGCTGCTGCTGCTGCTGCTAAATTTGTATGTATCTAGTATTTTTAATAAACTGTGAACATTGTATGTGCGTGTTTTCTTCATTCATAAACGCTTGTAGTATACACACAACCACACACACACACACACACACACACACACACACACACACAAACACACACACACACACACACACACTCAATCGGATGTAGCGATGTTAACAGCATAGTTGAACTGTAGACACGCATGTGTAAAATGGATATGCACAATTAAAACTAATTAGGGATTTTGTTGGAACTGATATGACATTTGTTGCATCAGAAATCTATGTTCAAATGTATGGCAAAGCGGAAATCATAGTTTTATTTCAATTTTCACTGAGTGTAAACCAGATGCTGGTAAATATCGTAATTGTCTTGGTAAGTATATTGATCCAAGTGTGTATAGCAGCAGCACCACCAATTGACATGTGTCAATTCTCTCATTTTGTTGTTGAGCCAGTGTAGGTGAAAGAACTAATTATCGTTCTACTACTACTAGCAATATGCGTAAAATTAAATAAAAAAGAAAAAAACAAAGAGGAGGGCGCCGGCGAGGATGAAGACTAGTGCAACTAGTCCAATTATCAATCCACTAAAACAATTGAAAGATACACTTGTACAACATGCACACACTAGTAGCAGCAGACTTAAAGAAGAATCAGAGGACGATGAGGAGGAGGAGGAGGAGGAGGAGGAGGAGGAGGAGGAGGAGGAGAAAGATATGGGCAAGCAAATGGATGTGGATGAGGGTTTGAATAGATCTAATGTAAGTGATATTTTGAATAAAACAACAATAACAGTGGATTTTATTGATGAGTATATACGTGAATTCATAATGAAAAAATGAATAATTGTATATCTTATGGTATATGTTATGATAGTAAAGTAAATGAATACTATATGGGTGTAAAGGATATTAGTATTGCCAATGGTTATTTAATTATCGACAATAATAATAAGTATCGTTTAACAGTTGGTTTGTGTGAACTTCTATTTAAAAAACAGCCTGACCAGAAACTGTACACAGAACGTGATTTAAGAAAATATCGTAATATATTGCAGTACCGCTGCTCATTTAGATAGACGCGGTTATGTAAAGAGAAATACAGGCTATAAATCACAAATTATTCAATCTTATTTCCATCAAGTAGTAGTAGGAAAAGAAAAAGATGTAGGATTGATGATGCAGCGGCAGCGGCAGCTGTTAGTGGTGGGTTTTATAAGAAATGAATCTACTAGTCGACAGTATGTCTACTGGGATAATCCAAATGAACTGATAGACAGATTAGATATTCTGCTTTCATCACAGGCAGGGGGAAATAGATCACATTCAGTTGAAATAGCTTCTATTATTGAAGAACTGAAAGAAAGTGGTATATATTAGGTGGCAATGTTGCTTTTAGTCGTTAGTATGTGTTTAACACTTGACAAGAATAGAGATGTCGGGCAGTAGCGCTGCCACCACTGCAGAGTAGTACAATAGATCGATTTGGTAGGACACATCATGTGTTTAATACAACAGCACCATTAGTTTTAAACAGTGGTTGTGAATCAGCAGCAGCAGCATCATCATCATCATTAGTGGCAGCAAGTAGAGAATATTTAGACAGTAAACTACTTGAATTATCATCAATATATTCAATAAACTTCAGTCTGATCCATTGTCACCGCTAGTTAACAGAGAATACTTGGACAGTAATTGCTTGAAATATCATCAAATATATTCACTAAACTACAGTCTGATCCATTGTCACCGCTAGTTACAGAGAATACTTGGACAGTAAATTGCTTGAAATATCATCAATATATTCAATAAACTTCAGTCTGATCCATTGTCACCGCTAGTTAACAGAGAATACTTGGACAGTAATTGCTTGAAATATCATCAAATATATTCACTAAACTACAGTCTGATCCATTGTCACCATCGCTAGTTAACAAGAATACTTGGATAGTAAATTAAAGGAAGTTTCAACTAGTATAATACAAAAACTACAGTCTGATCAATCATCGCCGCTAGTTAACAAAGAATACTTGGACAGTAAATTGCTTGAAATATCAACAAATATATTCACTAAATTGCAAACTGAATCATCTGATTTAGTAGATAGGAAATATTTAGACAGCAAATTACTTGCAATATCAACTAGTATATTCCAAAACTACAGTCTGATTTAATTACTAAAAAGTGTTTGAAAGTAAATTGCATTCAATGTCTGATATATTGAAGGAGATAGCACAACAAAAACAGTATTTCGATTCACAATTGAAAACATTGTCTAAATCAATTAGTGATGATATTGAGCTAAAGTATGTTAGTAGATCGTTGTTTGATCAGAAATCAGACGAATTGAAGACATTATGTGAACAACAAAGTAAAAACAATTGTTTAAAACATGTTGATACAGATTTGCTAGAAACTAAATTGAAAGAATTAAAAGACAATCTAATTGCACAAAATAAACTTAACTTTATTAACAGCAAGATTATAATTTGAAAGTAGTTGATCTAGAATCAACATTCAATATTATGTTGGCTGAGGTGCAAAAGAAACTTGATGAAAAAAATTCAGCTTCTCACCAAAAGCTAAAAGATGACATTATGCAGATGATTATGAAAGGTGAAGATTTTCAGAAATATTTAAATGAACAGTTGTTCAACTTTTCATACTATTTGATTGCACAATATGTAAAAAAGAGGTACATCTTTGACATGAGTGAAGCTGTACAACATAATTTGAATTCTGATCAGGTGCAAGAGTTGTTTTTTGAAAAGAATGTTCAGTGATAGGCGACCAAGTGATGCAGGAAAAAAAAGAAAAAAATATGACTGGGAAATAGATTAGTAGTAGTTTGAGAGTTTAACCCTTCTATCCCAATTATGAAAAAACAAGATGAAAAAATTATTCTGGTGTTTTTATGTTTCAAAACACTCTTAAAAATGAGAAAATAATTTTCCCCAAATTTTTCCCACCCTCCAGGTGCCCCTAGGGGTTTGTTGGTTTAAAACACCATGGGACATTTGGTCATTTCAAATACGTATAGTAAAAATTTTGGTTTTGCATTAGAAAAATCAATGGTATTTTCATCATGCTTTATTCAAGGAAGGTGAATGATTTCATTAGGAATCATTCCTAATCAATAATTTTTTCTTGATTTCACATTATAACAATGAAAGTCATAAAAAAATTCTCAAGAGTAGTAAAATGGATTCTCAAAATGTGATACACAGAACCAGATTTTGGTGACTACTTATTTATATATTCATACCTGATACATATTTACATAATTAAACGTGAATTGAAACTGAAAATAGTTCTAAATATCTAAATTTCCTACTTTTTTAAAATATTTTTGGTTACTAACTTATTTATTATGTTCTATCAACTGATACATACTTACATAATATGAAACAACTAAAACTGGAAATTGGGGTTTATCATATTATAAATTTACTACTTTACTACATCAACTACATCTACTACTTTATCATATTTACTATTTTTGTAGAACAAGTTGTTCCTTGTAGCCTATTGGATTTTTTATTTTATCTATGGTAATCATTGAAGCACATTCTGTTTGGGACTGAGCAAAGACATACTCCACATTTTGTGCAATACACCTTGGTGTACCCAGTCTTACACAGCTTGCAACGTCCTTGTTTGCAAAATACCCATGTTCGTGCCCAATATTCTTCCAGTGTCTGGAGAAAAAGGGAATTATGAAGGGATTACACTATGTAGCAGAGCTACATGTAGCTCAGCTATAAAGCTCTGCTACAAGTTCAAAGAGTGACTTTGGAGATATGCTATATAGCAGTTGAGCCTATTTTCTCAGCTATATAGCAAAATGAGCTATCCAAAATTTACAAAATTATCCAATATCTTCTCTCTCTTCTCTGTGCTGAAAGCATCACAGTAGCTTCGCCGAAAGCAGTGGCTGCTGCAAGAACTACATTCTTCTTTGGTATCTGGTTGGGATAACTAAGCAGTGAATAGTGGTTTATTCCAAACTATATGTAACTCTGCTACATGAAATTTGCATAGATCTCCTTATAGCAGAGCTATATGAGCTCAAATTTCATATAGCTCCCCAGCTACATATAGTGTACACTACTATAATGTAATGTATAATGTACTATAGTGTACAACTACATATAGTGTAAACGTGGCTTTAGGCTATTGCTTTCATACCAATGAGTCCTGTAATACAGGACTGCTGACTCAGGTAATGATTTAGATTGCACGGTAAAACAGACTTTTGAAAATAAATTGGAGAGAATCTTACCTGTACATTCTCTTGTAGAGGATCAGCAATAATATTACTGTTCGGTATCTTGATTTCTAAAAAAACTATTCAACTCATCTTCAGGAAGAATCATGAGTTTGTCTAAATCTTCATTATCCAAGATTTTGTACATTATAACGAAAAACAATCATCCACAATAATTCAATAAACAATAACTCCACGAACGCGTTTGAAAACTGAGAGACACAATAACATAACCTCAAAGTCTCCTCACATGTGACTCCTCTAACGGCCCAATGTTGTTCTAAAACAACAGACATAAAATTTTGAATATAAATGATATTTTTGTTCAAGTTTCTATTCCTATGACTGATATTTCATAATGAAATAATAAACAATTATATGGATATTTTTATTCTTATTTTCAGTTCTTTAGAATTTTTAAAAAAATTATAAAAACCGAAGAAATTGTCACATTGAAGGTTGGTACAATTGGATATGACAGCTGCTTTTTCAGAAATTAGACTGCATTTGAGTGCTCTCTAGTGGTATAATACTAAACTAGACTAATGTAGCTTTCAAACAAGGCCAGTAGATGGCAGATTCATTCAATCACTGATCCAATAGACATCATAGAAAGTCATGGTGTTCAGGAACAACAGTGGGATAGAAAGGGTTAAAGATTTTAAGATTTAAATGTGGGGATATTTTTAATATGCAAATAAGCCGGTGTTAACTGGGCAGCAGATGTCAGTTAACACTGCTACAACAAAGATGGCCGCCGCTGGGGGCACTTCCTGGGGAACCTCTTGGTTGGGGAGATGGACACCTGCTACAATGGCCTCTTCCTATTGGTTGGGGGTGGTGGGGGCACTAGGGAAGGGAGACGCCATTTTGAACACGCCCCTTGCTCCTATTGGCTGGGGGCGGGGCCATGGGAAGGGGAGGGGGGGGGGGGGGGGGGGGGGGCCAAAATGGCTGATGGGCAGGGGGGTGGAGGGGGGCGTGGTCACGCCCCTTGATTCCTATTGGCTGGGGGCGGGGCAAAATGGCGACTGGGGCTGGGGGGGTGGAGGGGGAGGCCACACCCCTCGATTTCTATGGATAGGCAGCTCTCTCAAAACACCACTACTTATAAAACATCCTTGGTTCCCGCTGTGAACATTACTTATCTGTTTTTTCTTTTATCTGAAATATTACATAAATTACCAAAACAACTAGAATGAGTGTTTGGGAATATTCACAATATTTGTAACTGCAGGTTTATCTATTTTTTAATAAGAATTTATCTGATTTGAAAGTTTCACTCTTCCAATAAAGGAAAAGGATCAAGGGCATTCTCTTATCTCTTTGAAAATCCTCATGTGTATTGAATGGCTCATATGTAGATACTTTCTCTCTTCCAACAAAAATAGACCTGTAAGTTACCAAAGGTGCATGTAATGTTAGAGATTTATGTTACATTAATGATGATGATGTGATGATGATGATGATGATGATGATAATATATGAACACAATTTTATGAATATAGAATAATGATGTGAGTAGGCCCTAACCATTTTTTCTCAACTAAAAATTATTTCAATTGATTGATTTTAGCTTTTAGCATTACTTTTTGGTTGTTTTCCAACAAGTGTTTAATTTTTTCAGTAAATGTTAAGAACCTGGTCGTATACCATCACCGAGAAGCCCGAAAAACTCCAGGGCCCCACGGAGGATAGGTCTACGCTCCGGGACCACTCGCTGGACTCCAGCGACCAAGGGCCTCCAAACCACTTCAACCACAGGAACCCTATGGACCACTCAGAACCCGTTTTTTTGGGTCATGAGCGGTGCATCCCGGCGTCACTGCTCAGGACATTATGCTTATTAGAGCCGGAATCGACAAATTTAACAACTGCCAGCCTCTGGACCAACCCTGCGGGGTGGCCCACTTCCTGGTCCTTGAGACGGTGGAAGAGTGATACGGCGGGGGTCCTGAGTTGCTACAACAACAACAACAACAACAAAACTCCTGGAACTCAAATGTAAGTTACAGTTCAGAATAGAAAGTTATTCTGTGAGTATGTCAGTCATAAAAAATTTGTATGTAACTAAAGTAGGCTACCTAGTTCAATAATAATGAGTGTATACTTGATTAGAAATAACTGATGTTTATCTATTCTTGAATATAATGAGATACTGGTAAACTGTATGACTGTCCCAATTTTGGGGAATTGAGATTTTAATCAATATTGAGTTTGCAACAATCTCTTGCCAATATTTTCTATTGTATTCTGCAATGTTTAAGTAATATTTCTTCTTTTTAAACCCTACATATTTTTTCCACTTTAACAAAGATATTTTTTGAAATTAAAGACAGTGTCAACCTGCGGTTGGGGTGACTTTCTCTCACTTTTAAAATATATGGAAAAAGTCTATTTTCAAGAGTAGACAAAGTGAAACCAACTGATAGCCTTTAAAATGAATAATAACATTGAAAACAAAATGAGATCCACTTCAAAAAAACACACATTATTCTTGAAAAATATTTCAGTTTCGTCTGCCTAGAGATCTTTTTAGAGTCATGCATGTTGGCTCCAGCTGCAGAATTAGCTAAAAATAAATATAAGATCGTGATTAATCTCAAGAAAGGTGGATATTTTGTTTTATTAGGTAGAATGTATGTTATTTACATATTTTGAATTGTATCTGCAGATATCCTCCATAATATCACAATTTTTATACTGGTACAAAGTCACTCCAAGTTTAGCCTAAAGTGACATCGTTGTATTTAGCTAGAACAGACTCTAACCAGTTTAACTATGAATATTATAGGTATACCAATTGAAATATAATAAAAAGGCCAAAATAATATGTACTCCCGATATCATAAGTCTTTTAGAAATAAGTTTTTTAACACGAAGTTTTCTTACAATGAAATCACAAGATGAAGCAAGCAGTTTGGTTTTATGTTTTAATTCAACTATATATCGATATCGACAAGATATCGATTGTAGAACCTTGATAATGATCAGGGATCGGCTATCAATGTGAACATCGATTTCGGATAACAGAAATTGGAGATAAAATGATTCCATATTTTTTCGTGAGGTGGACAAAGTCACCCCGGTCGACGGTACTTCAATTTTTATAATGTTCACTCTCTTCTCACAAGAGATAAAGGAAAACTCTACTGTTGAATACAAATTATATGAGCTGATCTTCACAAAAATAAAGCGTCTTCAACCACTGATAGACTTGATAATTACAATAGATTTTTTTTTCAAATCACAACTGTTCAAATTGATTTAACGTCTGTGTTATAAATAGTGTTCTGAAAGATGTAACGGTTTACCTAAATGTCCAGTGTCCTATAATCAACTGTAAAAACCGCAATCCTAACTTGTCAACAGAGCTGGTTTAAACATGAACTGAAGCAAATGA
>NW_024092008.1:0-11228 GCF_014356525.2 Nilaparvata lugens | reverse complement strand
TTAGGTACATAAAGTGAAATAAGCTATATACTGCTGCTTCTATAAAATGTTACTGATGGATTCATTCCTCAGCTGATAGTTGCAGTGATAGTAGCTCTAATTTTTCTGCTCAAATTTTCAATTTTATTTCAATATTATTGAAACTTTCGGATTGTTTAGTGTTATTTCCGGCTCTTATCAACCCTTCGAAATTCAAATTCATCAGTCATATCTGGAATACGTATTCTCTGAGTGTTAATCTTTGGTGAAACAGAAATTTTAAAACTTAACCTCACTTTGGACTATTTATGTGCCAAAATCAAGGAATTGAAGAAGTTTTGGGCAATTGACTGTTTCTCTTTCCAATATCGTGTTTGTGACTGTTCTATAAATAAATAAATTCCATGTCAACATTAATTCGTCTGCCAGACACATTGAGCTCACATTTATATGGCAGCGAAAGGGTTAATGAATTTAATAGGTATTGTTGGCTATTCTTATAGAAATTCTGGATAAATTTTGTGATTTTTCCAGTTTCATCTTGTTCTTCTATCAGAATTAAGTCTGTTCTCCGGTAATTCTTGGAAATTATACTTCCAAATGTGAATATTTCCTATTTTAGTTATAATAATGTGAAATATTACTTCTATGTTCAGTTTTGAAGCATCTAAATTTGAAAATCTACTTTGTGAAAAGAATTAAGAAAGTCTGAAAATGTAGTGAAGTGAACAACTACAAGACTTAACCCATTTGGGACTATGTGTAACCTTATATAAAGTTGGGAGAGGAATAGCACAAGGTTACCTTCTTCTTTTTTTTGTGTAGTTGAGAAGTTGATATTATGGGAATTATTAATATTGAATGAAAAAGACTAAGAAATTGTCAAAAAACCACTGATTTATTGATAATTAGAAAGACCGGTTTCGGTTATTACCCATTGTCAATCTCTGATAAACTCTGATAATCTCTGTTTATCAGAGATTGACAATGGTGTAATACCGAAATCGGTCTTTCTAATTATCAATAAATCAGTGGTTTTTTGACAATTTCTTAGTCTTTTCATCATTACCTTCTTCTTTTTTTTTGTGTAGTTGAGAAGTTGATATTATGGTAATTATTAATATTGAATGAAAAAGACTAAGAAATTGTCAAAAAACCACTGATTTATTGATAATTAGAAAGACCGGTTTCGGTTATTACACCATTGTCAATCTCTGATAAACTCTGATAATCTCTGTTTTCAGAGATTGACAATGGTGTAATAACCGAAATCGGTCTTTCTAATTATCAATAAATCAGTGGTTTTTTGACAACTTCTTAGTCTTTTTCATTCATATTAATAATTACCATAATATCAACTTCTCAACTACACAAAAAAAAGAAGAAGGTAATTGAATGAAAAAGACTAAGAAATTGTCAAAAAAACACTGATTTATTGATATTAGAAAGACCGGTTTCGGTTATTACACCATTGTCAATCTCTGATAAACAGAGATTATCAGAGATTGACAATGGTGTAATAACCGAAACCGGTCTTTCTAATTATCAATAAATCAGTGGTTTTTTGACAATTTCTTAGTCTTTTTCATTCAATTACCTTATTCTTCTCTTACCCTATCATTCTGATGATTCACTCTAGTATGAACTAATAAAGATTAGAAGCTTGATTAAATATTATTTCCTGATGGTATTTTGATGAATTTGATAGTTATTTTTGGCTATTCTTATGAAAATTCTTGATTCATTCTGTGATTTTTCAGTTTTATCATGTCGTTTTGTTCTGTTTGATAATGTTTTCTCTCTCTGTGTTTGCAGTGGCGAAATCTTCGCGAGCGGGGAAGCGGGCATGGCCGTTCCTCAATCTATTTGTACTCCAAAGTCGGTTGGCCTCAGTGTGGATGTAAACTCCTATGAACTGCATCTACTGGCCGGAACCATGGCTCATATGATCGGCCATAATATCGGCATGGCTCATGATAGTAAGTCAAATTTGTTCGAAAATATAATCAGCGTAGAGAAAAGATAGCATAATTGCCATAGTTTATTGAATTAATCTCAGTTTGGAATTTTTGTTTCAAATTTTGGTGTTGTGATCAAGTTGAGATGATACTGTATCATATGTGTTGATACTGTATCATGTTGTGGTTGCTCTTGTTCTTTATTGAGGTGCACGTTATAATGGCAGTATTTGATTAACATTGGTGTTGCTATCCTTGCCTATCATTCCATAAAGCTGATAGCGGATGTATCAAATATAGTGTTGTGTATCAAGTTGAGATGATACTGTATCTATGTGTTGATACTGTATCATGTTGTGGTTGCTCTTGTTCTTTAGTGAGGTGCACGTTATAATGGCAGTATTTGATTAACATTGGTGTTGCTATCCTTGTCTATCATTCCATAAAGCTGATAGCGGATGTATCAAATAATAGTGTTGTGTATCGAGTTGAGATGATACTGTATCATTGTGTGTTGATACTGTATCATGTTGTGGTTATTCGTGTTCTATAGTGAGGTCCTTATAATGGCAGTATTTGATTAACATTGGTGTTGCTATCCTTGTCTATAATTCCATAAGCTGATAGCGGATGTATCAAATAATAGTGTTGTGTATCAAGTTGATATGATACTGTATCATATGTGTTGATACTGTATCATGTTGTGGTTGCTCTTGTCTTTAGTGAGTGCACGTTATAATGGCAGTATTTGATAAATATGGGTGTTGCTATCCTTGTCTATCATTCCATAAAGCTGATAGCGGATGTATCAAATAATAGTGTTGTGTATCGAGTTGAGATGATACTGTATCATATTGTGTTGATACTGTAGAGAAAAGGTGGCAAAAGAAGATATGCCATAGTTTGTTGAATTAATTTCTAGTTAGGAGTATTGTATCACGTTGCCAACCTCTGACTTGTCAATGTCTTCTATAGACGGTAGATGATACAGGTTTATTGATGTTATATTAACTGTTCATTCTCGTTTGAAATAATCAATTATATTTATTAAGTAATAAATATGAATAATTTCATAACTATTTCATAATGAAATTTGAAAAATATCAAGATGGAATATTTTCTTGATTAATAATTAATTCTATATTTTTAAAAGACGATCTGGTAACAGAGAAAATAGAGAAAGAGATAGCGCCATCCGCTTTGTTGAATGATAGACAAGGATAGCAATACCATAGCTAATCAAATACTGCCATTATAACGTGGACCTCACTATAGAACACGAATAACCCAACATGATACAGTTTCAACACAATATGATACCGTATCATCTCAACTTGATAACAACACTATGATTTGTACATTCGCTAACGGCTTTGTGGAATGATAGACAAGGATAGCAATACCATTACTAATCAACACTGCCATTATAACGTGGACCTCACTATAGAACACGAATACCCCAACATGATACAGTTTCAACACAATATGATACCGTATCATCTCAACTTGATAAACAACACTATGATTGATACTTCGCTATCTGCTTTTTGGAATGATAGACAAGGATAGCAATACCATTACTAATCAAACACTGCCATTATAACGTGGACCTCACTATAGAACACGAATAACCACAACATGATACGTATCAACACAATATGATACAGTATCATCTCAACTTGATAAACCACACTATGATTTGATACATTCGCTAACTGCTTTGTGGAATGATAGACAAGGATAGCAACACCAATGTTAATCAAATATTACTCTATAATTTTTTTGTAAACTAGATTTTTGTACCTTATTATATATTATACTTTTTGTTATAATTTTGTATGTTTTGTGCTTTCAGAACCTGATTGTTTATGCAATGACTGGCACGGCTGTATAATGAACCCCTCCATAGTAGGACTGGAAAATGTTCAACCCTATAAATTCAGTGCCTGCAGTTTGGATGATTACAATATGGCGCTCAGAACTGGAAGAGGACTTTGTCTGCTCAATAAACCTAATGAGGTAATTGTACTTAATTAATGTAATTGAACTCAATCAATTGAACCTTATGAAGCTCGAATCCTGACCTGATGATATTTTAATGAATTGAAAATATGCCTATAACCATCCTCGGTAAATTAAGAATCTCTATACAAAATGTCAAGTTAATGAGTTGAGTAGTTGAGACGTGATGATGCGTCATTCGTGAATTTCCTATCCCCTACAAGTATAAGCCAGTTCTTTACTTTATATTATCAATATTACAAATTGAAATGTATATGCTTTATCAATCTACAAATTTCGGGTCACCGAGCTTCGCTCGTTATTTATTTATTGATAAACAGAACACAATTCTTCAAAATGATTGGGGAAGGACTAACAGGCACAGCCCAAAGCTGCTTCTTCCCCGAATTTTGATTTATACACTATAAATAGTCCAAAGAGTATTTCATGTTCCATACACTTGAATTCAGGTCTAATTTTCAGTCCAAACATTTGAAAACAAAGAAGTTCTAGTTCAGATTATTTACAAACCAAATTGAATTACAAAATAACACTCACTAATCACTTAAAACTGTAAAAAATGATAACTTTGAGAAAGATGATATACTCTAATTTGGAATAATATACCATGTCATGTCAACAAATCAGATTATTTTGATCGATTCGATTAGGCTAAAGTTTTTAGATATTATTTCTCTCGATATAAGCTGATTGATTCAACAGCTGAACATAATTCTTTCTCTCTCACACACAGGCACTTCAATCTCCCGTAGCACAGATGACGAAATTATCATGTGTTTTTCCAAGGAACGTATTATCCTTTCAATGTCCTTCAGCGAGTTATCCCAGGGTTGAGACCTAGTGCAATCGAATTTTCATATCATGAACCTACTTTGTTCCAAATTTCGTGATAATCGTTAGAGCCGTTTTCGAAATTCGTTGGACATACATAGTCATAATTATATAATAACCTTATTATTATCAAACAAAAATCCAAATTAAATGCTGTAATTCACCCGAAGACTTCTGCTAATGCAAATATCGACAACAGGGTAAACAGCTAGATGGAAATTCGATGAGTGCTACTATTCAAAAATTATTCGCCAGCCCGGGAATCGAACCCAGTAAATAACCAAATATAAAAATATATACAGTAATTGCTCGCTTAATATAATAGGATTAATGTCTCTGTCTCCCTCTTCTCCATCGTCACCCACTAATTTATTAATCAATGATTTGATCTTATCTACCTATATAATTATTTTAGTTTATTAATTTTTTTTACTCTTAAATATGCATATTAATTATTAATACTTTTACAATATTTCCATTTATAAATAAATCCTTAGTTGAATCAATGGAATTAACGTTTTGGTAGAGAGTTAGTGGGAAGGATATTTTGAATATTGTTTCCGAAGAATGACATTGATATGTCCAAAGCTCCGCCAATTTATGTACATCCATTACAATATTATCCATAGTTATTACAATTGCTTTTTTCATATCATATACAGTTCATTATTATTTTCTTAGTCTATTATGTAAATTCATCCATAATGTTGCTGTATTGTAAGCTATTGTATATAGTGTATAAGCCAGTTTATATTATAATCTACATGAATAAAGTAGTCAATCAATCTTCCCTGTTTCTATTCCCTTCTGTTCTCCAATATTATTTCTTCCTACAGTTACCTTGAAAAGTGGCCATTGCTGCACTGATTACAGAACGCAAGAATCACTTTCCGCTCTAGTGCAGGAAAAATTTTTTCTGCACTCCAGATTTGCAACATGGCAACGCAAAATAGTTAGTAGGTTATATGGAGCAACAGTGCAGCAAAATCAAAATGAAGTTGGTAACTGTGGTATAGTGTTGTGGTGCACGTTAAATAATATGAAGGCAGTGATGACAGCGACAGCCATCATAGTGCTACAGCCGCCTTCATCCATTTACTACATTATTATTATTCAATTTTAAGTCATTATGGTTTTTATTGATAATAGAATTACACTGAAAACATTTGATGGATTTCAGGGAATTTTAACCATAATTACCCACTTTTCATATTGAATGGTAACTGTAGGAAAAATTAAATGTGAAATACGTGCGCAAAGTTCCTCTGCTGCACTCAAGAACCATTTCGCCCTCGCCTACGGCTCGGGTGTAAACGTTTCTTTCGGTGCAGCAAACTGTTAGTTTGCGCACTAGTTGCACAAATAACTATTTCCTACAGTTACCTTGAAAAGTGACGATTCCTGCACTGATTACAGAACGCAAAGATTCACTTTTCCGCTCTAGTGCGGGAAAAATTTTTTCTGCACTCCAGATTTGCAACATGGCAACACAAAATAGTTGGGGGGTTATATGGAGGGTAGTTATCAATACTCTGTTGAACAGTTGGAATTTATGAGGCACGTTCATAGTATGGTTGTTCAATATGTATGTATTCAATAATGTATTTTATGTATTTATCATCATCATCATCATGGATTAGGCTTTTCATCCATGACGATGATGATGATGATGATGATGATGATTTTATGTATTTAATTATGTATTTATGTATTGTTCGCAGTTGGAAGCACGTCGCACTTGTGGCAACAATAAGATAGAAGAGGGCGAGGATTGTGACTGTGGTCCTATAGAGCAATGTGCCGACAAGTGCTGTGACCCCATCACTTGCAAACTCAGGAAGGATGCTGAATGTGCCTCTGGGCCTTGCTGCAATAATGCCGGGTACATATTATTTATTTAAATATTAATAGATACAATAGATAATAAAATGATAAATAGGTAATAAGCAAAATAGGTAATAATAAATAGGTAGTAATGTTATCGGCTGGGCACGTTAAACTGTCGGTCCCGGCTGAAGTATGACAGTCGTAAGGCCCATTGACGGCTTAAATTATATATTCAGGCGGTGGGACCTTCCCGCAAGGGACTCCCCACCAACAAAAAGCATACGAATTTACTTTTTTTAGGTAATAAGCATGGTGATCGAGATTGGGACCTATTGAGAGGTCACTCTCAATCTAGTTGAGATGATACTGTATCTGTTTCTGTTGATTCTGTATATATTGTGTTGATACAGTATCATTTATGGTGATATCATAGAGAACAATAGCGTAAGTAGATATCCCATGGTTTATGTCGCAACTTTTACTGTTATCTCAAGCTGATAGTCCACGTAGTTCTTTCCTGTGAAGCTTTATGACGCTGGTAGTCTCTCATATTTGTAGAGAGTTAGTGGGGAGGATATTTTTAATATTCTTTCCGAAGAATGGACATTGATATGTCCAAAGCTCCGCCAATTTATGTAGATGCAAAAATATAATTATCTATAGTTATTATATTACAAATTCTTTTTCATATCATATACAGTTCATAATTATTTTCTTAGTCTATATTATTAAATTCATCTATAATTTTGCTGTATTGTAAGCCATTGTAATAAGTGTAAAGCCAGTATATATTGTAAATCTACATAAATAAAGTACTCAATCAATATTGTGCCGTTCATACACTCTTACCCGGTCAAAACAGTAAAAATCGACAGTAATCGGCTTGAGATAACAGTAAAGGTTGCGACATAAACGCCCTATACCATGGGATATCTACTTACGCTATTGTTTCTCTATGCCTCAACTTACTATAGTGAGGTCCACGTTATAACGGCAGTGAAGAAAGATAGGAGAACAACGTTGCAAGTCGCTCCATTTGCCACTGACTGTACACAGCTGTTACTCAATCCCATTAAATTTGATCTGATAATAATTATCATTTCCCTGAAAAATTATCAATTTAATGTCAAATAATCAAAAAAAAAATATTTTTTTTATAATTTGATTTAAAAATTTGCTTCTATAACTGGAATCAGATCTTATTTTAAACAAACCTGAAATGGCGGCTAATTTGAGAAGCTGTGATACGACAATCTGAATTTCAAAACAACATAAATAAGGTTATTTGGTAGGTATTCTATTCCAATTCCTCTTAAAAATGATAGAAAAATATAAATCCTATTTAAAATAAGTAATTTCAATGGAAATAATTCTGAAATAACCTTTCAATATTATTTATACCGGTACGAGTAGGTCTAATCTATACGTGTAGGCTAACTGAAGCATGGATGAAGTGCAGGATGGTTAGTTATCAACTTTTAAAATGTCATTTCAGGTATTTTATGTGTGTTTTTCATACGGTAATGTCTTAAAATTATTTCATCGTTTCAAAATCACATTTTAAACCAATTATACGACTTGTGTACTAAACTATTTTGATAGAATGAAGAAAAAAATGGCTTAGGTCGAGAAAAGACTGGACTCTAGTGGAGAGCATGTGTTCCAAATGGGTACGTCGCGGAGACTAGAATCGACTGGTCTGAGTGTCACCATTTGGAAACACATGCTCTCCACTAGAGTCCAGTCTCTTCTCCACCTGAGTCGCCTAAGTGTCAGTTGAGCCTACTACCTCTTGTAGTTGTTCACTCCACAAAATCTCCAGCTCTTAATTTTACAAAGTAGATTTTCAAATTTAGATGCTTCAAAACCAAACATGGAAGAAAAATTTCACATTATTCTCACTAAAATAGGGAATATTCATACATCAAAGAAATAATTTTGAAGGACCAAAATACCTTTTTCCTACAGATACCTTGAAAAGTGAGCATTTCTGCACTGATTGCAGGCCGCAAAGAATCACTTTTCCGCACTAGTGCGCAAAGTGAGTACTTTGCGTACTCCAGATTTGCAGCATGACAACGCAAAATAGTTTGTAGGTTATATGGAGCACCAGTGCAGGAAAATCAAAATTAAGTTGGTAACACTGACTGTGGTATAGTGAGGTCCACGTTATAATGGCAGTGGAGAACAGCGTTGCCTTGCCATTATGTGCCTTGATTATAGTCATTTCAATGCTTACATAGCATTAACCCGCTTCAAGCAGTCACATAAATTTTCAATTGAATTACTAATCATTATAATTCAATTAATATTATTCAATTTTGAATAAATTAAGGTTCTTATTATTAATAAGATTACACAGAAAAACATTTGATGGATTTCAGGGAATTTTACCCATAATTACCCACTTTTCATATTCAATGGTAACTGTAGGAAAAATTTGATGTGAAATACGTGCTCAAAGTTCGTTTGCTGCACTCAAGATACCATTCCGCCCTCGCCTACGGCTCGGGTGTAAACGTTTCTTTCGGTGCAGCAAACTGTCACTTTGCGCACTAGTTGCATAATAGTTATTTGTGCAACTAGTGCGCAAAGTTACAGTTTGCTGCATCGAAAGAAACGTTTACGCCCGAGCCGTAGGCGAGGGCGGAATGGTTTCTTGAGTGCAGCAAACGAACTTTGCGCACGTATTTCACATTAAATTTTTCCTACAGTTACCATTGAATATGAAAAGTGGGTAATTATGGGTAAAATTGCCTGAATAATGTATGTGTGTTGAATGGCGGGGGGCAGCTGTGTGGTGTGTGCTGTGGTGGCACTGTGCTGTCGTTGTCCTCCATTATAATATCTACTTAATAATTAGCGCGTTGTGCTTCGTTGCACCTCTGCTCACTATAGCAGCCACAGCAGTCACTGTTACCAGCTTCATTTTGATTTTGCTGCACTGTTGCTCCATATAACCTACTAAGTATTTTCCGTTGCCATGTTGCAAATCTGGAGTGCAGAAAATTTTTTCCCACACTAGAGCGGAAAAGTGATTTTTTGCGTTCTGTAATCAGTGCAGCAATGGCCACTTTTCAACATAACTGTAGGGAAATAACTATTTTTCTGTTCCAGCTGAGGCCAAGCGGTGTGGTATGTCGGGAGGCAAGCAACGAGTGTGACCTCCCCGAGTTCTGCACAGGTGAGAGTGGGCATTGTCCAACAGATGTCCACAAAAGAATGGACACCCCTGTGATGAATCCAAGTCACCCAAGAAAAAGGCACAAGGGTACTGCTACAACGGAATGTGTCCCTCTATAAATGTCCAGTGTGCCAATGTATGGGGACATGGTAAGCAAAATCAATTAAAGAAAAATCAAAAATTATTGAGAGAATATTTCTGTATCAACGTGGTAAGCAAAATCAATTATTAGAGAAAAATCAAAAATTATTGAGAAAATCTTTCTGTATCAACGTATCAACGTGGTAAGCAAAATCAATTATTAAAGAAAAATCAAAAATTATTGAGAAAATATTTCTGTATCAACGTGTAAGCAAAATCATTATTAAGAAAAATCAAAAATTTGAGAAAATATTTCTGTATCAACGTATCAACATGGTAAGCAAAATCAATTATTAAAGAAAAATCAAAAAATATTGAGAAAATATTTCTGTATCAACGTGGTAGCAAAATCAATTAAAGAGAAATCAAAAATATTGAGAAAATATTTCTGTATCAACGTGGTAAGCAAAATCATTATTAAAGAAAAATAAAAAATTATTGAGAAAATATTTCTGTATCAACTGGTAAGCAAAATCAATTATTAAAGAAAAATAAAAAATATTGAGAAAATATTTCTGTATCAACGTGTAAGCAAAATCAATTATTAAGAAAAATCAAAAATTATTGAGAAAATATTCTGTATCAACGTGGTAAGCAAAATCATTATTAAAGAAAAATCAAAAATATTGAGAAAATATTTCTGTATCAACGTGGTAAGCAAAATCAATTAAAGAGAAATCAAAAATTATTGAGAAAATATTCTGTATCAACGTGGTAAGCAAAATCATTATTAAGAAAAATAAAAAATATTGAGAAAATATTTCTGTATCAACGTGTAAGCAAAATCATTATTAAAGAAAAATCAAAAATTATTGAGAAAATATTTCTGTATCAACGTGGTAAGCAAAATCAATTATTAAAGAAAAATAAAAAAATATTGAGAAAATATTTCTGTATCAACGTGGTAAGCAAAATCAATTATTAAAGAAAAATCAAAAATTATTGAGAAAATATTTCTGTATCACGTGGTAAGCAAAATCAATTATTAAAAAAAATCAAAAATTATTGAGAAAATTTTCTGTATCAACGTATCAACATGGTAAGCAAAATCAATTATTAAGAAAAATCAAAATTATTGAGAAAATATTTCTGTATCAACGTGGTAAGCAAAATCAATTATTAAAGAAAAATCAAAAATTATTGAGAAAATATTTCTGTATCAACGTGGTAAGCAAAATCAATTAAGAATCAGGGTGTTGACATAGAGTTGATAATGTTAAGAACTTTAAATTGGTTAATAAGTTTGTCTGTCGATATTGTTGAGGCTGACGAATTGCAGTTTTCCT
>NW_024092007.1:0-17350 GCF_014356525.2 Nilaparvata lugens | reverse complement strand
TATGGTTTCAACACAGACATCATGCATTTCTTTGGCCATACAATCACAATGATTACGAATTACAGTTTTACAGGCTATTTAATAGTTTTATAATGTTGGAAAATATGAAACACTCTGGAAAAATAAATTTTATTCGATAGAATTACATTCAAAGTGGCTTATGTTTCATAATATGATGATAAAACTAGAACTGTCAGAAGCAATCAACTCTTATTTATAGTAAACTATTAATCGAATTACAACATTCACACATCATTATTACAACTTTTACATCAATTTGTATAAAATAAAACAATAGTTTGGTTGTTTGAAATATTAGTTGACACTTAAGCCATACTTTTGATGTAAGCAAAGTAAAGAGAGTTCTGTGACTTTATTTTGAGATTCAGATTTGTATGATTTGAAATTTACAAATTCCACAACTTTTACATCAAATTATTACAAACCGTATTCAATAATTAGAAACTAAGATCGATATCATAGATACTAATGAATGACAAATTGATAAAAGTAAGAGAAAATGGATAGAGAGAGAAAATGAGTCAATCACAAAAATGTCTACCATACAACTTTGGAGAATTTATTGTGCTAGTCCAACAAGGTTTTCTATTATAATGTGGAGTTACATTTGAAAACTACAAAACTAACTTGGAATTTTTGTGTAGTTGAGACGTTGATATTGTGGCAATTATTCATATTAAATAAAAAGACTAAGAAATTGTCAAAAACCACAGATTTTTAGTCTTTTATTTAACTTGGATTTCATTTGAAAAATATGAAGCTTAAAGTAGATCATATTTTCACCTAATATAGTCAAGATATTAAGCTCGACTAATAATATTGTGAACCAGAATTTTACTGTGATTGGAAACTTGATAAAGTCAAGAATTTCTATAATTAACTGTTGGAAAATAGAATCAAATTAGAATAGCGTTATCCAAACTGAGCCCCAAAGATACAGTTTAGAATTCTTCTACTCAATAATTGATAGTAATAGCTCAATTCGAAACTCTTTTAAAATTGCAGGCTTATTTTCTACATAATTCATTATCTACAACATTTTTTCTGCAATTATTCACACCTATTATGATCAATAAACTATCAATACGCATATTTTTAATGAACTTTATATCAAATTTACAATTACAAAATATCGATTCTTAACTGGACAAAATTGATTTTAATCAGGTACAGCGCATTAGAAGAATCACATGTACATGAAAGTTCTACATTGTCGCTTGAAGAATCCTTGGTACTTTTGAAAATAATTTACTTTTTAGATCAATGGTTTTGTTGGAGACACCATCTTTGCTGAAATAATAATAATATGAGGGTGATGCCCACATAAGCTCTTAGGCTGTGCGTGGGTAAGAGTGAGAGGGATGATGATTGATTGATTGAGTACTTTATTCAAGTAGATTACAAAATAATACTGGCTTATACACTTATATACAATAGCTTCAATACAGCAACAATTATAGATGAATTTACATAATATAGACTAAGAAAATTATTATTGAACTGTATATATGATATGGAAAAAGCATTTGTGATAACTATAGATAATATTGTTATGCATCTACATAAATTGGCGGAGCTTTTGGGACACATCAATGTTATTCTTCGGAAAGAATATTCAAAATATCCTTCCCACTAACTCTCTACCAATGATGAGAGATGACTACTACTTTTTAGATAATCGTGTTCTCCAAAAGACGGGGTCGCCGTATCTATGTGATTGTGCTGTGGTCGAAAACTTTTGCCCCGGTCGAGATTCGAACTCGGGTTTTCTTGATTATTAGAACGGCGTGCTATCGCTTACTCCAACGAGCCACCCATAAACTTTAAAAATGTCGATAAACATTGCCCGAATACGATTTACACTACTCTTACTTGACGACCAGGGGCCTGTTTCACAAAGGTACAAGTAGGTTACAAGTCTTGTTGCCAACCATGGTTTTGGAGAACAGCTGATTACAAGCGTTTCACAAAAGCAGAATTGTAAACTTGTAGTTACAATGAATTTCTACAAGCTTACAAGTAATTTGCTTGTTACGAACAAGTGTTTCACAAAGATTTTCATTGTAGCAACAATTTTTTTCGAAAATACTTGTTCGTAACTATGATATTTCTACCGAAGTGGAAAGCTATGTAAAGGATTTACAAGTGATCATAAAATGATTTTAAATATTCAATAAATATTTTCTAATAATCAAAATGACCTCTATTCCTCTATAATTCATTATTTTGGAAATATATGCATCAAGAAATTGAATTTAAAATTTTTTTAAATAGTTATTAATGTGTTACCTCATAGGTATGTGTACTATAGTAAATATACACATTATATATAATACATATACTATATCATATACAGAGTACTATACTGTGTAGGTTACAAATTCAGCAATAAATGAAGTGACTGTACAAAAAACATTATATTGCTTTCAAATATTTTCAAAGTAATTATTGAAAAGTAAAGTAACCTTTATAAAGGATGAAATAGGAAATTATCATGAAAATATGTTATGTTTACTATTGAAGTACTTGTAGAATTGTAAACTTGTAGATCATAAATTTTTGTGAAACGTGAGTACCTGTAAACTTGTAACTTCAAGTACTTGTTCGTAACCATGGTTGGTAACAATACTTGTACCTTTGTGAAATAGGCCCCAGTTATCGTTTGTAATGAATATTGAAGTTGAGAAAACCTCGCTTCATTCAATTTCACTACTATAGTTTACAAATTAAATCATAGGCTACTATTGAGAAATGGGATAAATAATATTTTTTCAAAATTTTTCGAGCTATTTGATACTACAGTATTCTAATTTGAATCGATAGAAATTAACATCCAGAACAATAAACCAACAAAACTAGTTTTAGCTTTCATTTGAGCTTGTTAAAGCTTTCAAGCCCTCTTAAGCTAGTTTAGTCAAAAGTACCAAGGACAAAATCATCAACAATTGATAGATATTATGATAAACATTTAATTACTAACATTTATACAAACTGTAAGCGTTTCACATAAATTCGTATCTCATGGCAACATCAACAGTATTCGAACCTTAAATACGAAAGCGCACTAATTGCTAGGGAACAGTAAAAGTTAAGACTTTTTAATAAACAATATTCTAGATTTCAATTGAAACAGTTTATTCGTTCTCATTGAATAAGAACCGTTATTCCTCTTACCTTACGATTTAAAACATATTCTATACAAATATGTTCTCTAATACTTCTTATTCTATGAAGTAAAACAGTTTTTGTTTCAATTTAATGAACAAATAATAATTATGTTTTACATAAAGTACATTTCACATGAATTTGAGCACCAATTATTTTGAAATTTAGTGCAGATAAAAACAAATTTCACACACAAAATATTAGTACACCAATTATTAAAACATAAGTAGCAACATTTTTCAACAATGAACGTTTTAGAATTAGTTTAAATACTAAGGCCCAGTTGCACAAAAGCCGGTTAATTTTAAACGTGATTAATTTCACAAGAACCAATCAGAGAAGGCCTTTTTGATAAGACGGAATTAATCACGATTAAAACTTAACCGGCTTTTGTGCAACCGGCTCTGAGAGAATCAAACTAAATCTAGCTATATTTATATTATTTATAACAGTAACACTCAACAGTAATACCTATATACCTAGTTGTAAAATTCATCTATAGAGTCTAACGTATTATATATATTTTTCTAAGTCTAACAATATTTAGGGGGAGAGATTTATAACGATTGCAAAAATCTGCACATTAATATCACAAGAATAAATGAACACTAGATAATGCAAAGCTTACAAGTAAACAACCAACTTTACGCACAAGTTTTTGATGACTTTATACAAATTTCACACTGTGATTACTGAATTTCTCAAGTACATGTCTTAATTTCCAACATTTATTTTTTTGCTGAGAAATTATGTTGTATATCTATAAATACCACAGTACTAGAATAGAAATACGTTGTCTAAAATGTCCACAACAGAGCAATCTTTGATTTTGGGTACACTAGTCGTGTAAACTAAACTCTAGCTAGAGTCCAGGTTATTCTACAAAAGTGTTCTAGATGAGAAAAGTACCTCAATTTCAACAACAGAGAGATGATGTAATTGTCAAGCTCATTTCCACAGATTTAATTTTATAGTAGCTCTGTACTACAAAAAGTGTAAGTGATAGACAATTTTTATTAAAATTTAAATTGTTTTCCATCTCCGTCTTACAACATGATCTTCTTGAAAGACTGAGGCCCGGTTGCACAAAAGCTGGTTAAATTTTAACCGTGATTAATTCCACGAGAACCAACCAGAGAGCCGTCTTATCAAAAAGGCCTTCTCTGATTGGTTCTTGTGGAATTAAAACTTGACCGGCTGTTTTGCATCAGGCACTAACAGTTTATAATCTTGAATTAATTATTGGTAAGTCGATTGAGAAGCGAGATGTCCAACAATGAATTTTTAAAAAAATTTCAACAGAATATTATGCATATTTATATAATTGAGATTGTAGTACTGTCGCTTAATAGTTAGGTGAAATTAATTTCAACTCACTGACCTGACTCGACTCATTATTCAACTGGCATCTTCAGGACGTAATCTGAACAAAAGAAAATGTTTCTTATAGTATTTCTTTTAAATACTACAAAACTATAGTAAATATTCAAGCATGTCATGTTTTCTACAGTATTTCCTCTCAAACTAACAAGTCTTAAGCACGTTTTCGAAAGGGTAGACGTATTGAGTTAATAAAAGTGGGATAGACAACTAACGCAGTGTGTTTTCAATCACATTATTTGTGATGTTTCCCATGGTATTTACTCCCAAAACATCTAAGTGGGGTTTCACACCAAAGCTGGGCCGGGCCGGGTCGAGCCGAGCGGAATCCGCTTGTGAGCTAACTATGCAGAATTTAGTCAGGAGCATTCAAATCAACGCCGAGCGGTGCCGGGCCGAGCCAAGCGGATTTGTGCAGTCGGCTTGACGGCCGACTCGAGCGCTTTCGGCCAAGCGGATTCTGCCTTCTTTCAGTTTAGTTCGATTTACCCACGTAGTGAGTTGCGCAGTATTTTGTATTTTTAACTTGAAAAATGTCTTAAAAAGCGAATCGGCTTCAGTGCGAACGCAGGCAGATAACGCTCGGCCCGGCCCGGCCCGGCCCACCTTTGGTGTGAAATCCGCCTAACGGCCGATTTCCGAGCTCGGGATTTAGCTAAGTTCTAGACGTTAAACAGCTGGAGCCAGAAAATTGGCTTTCCGAAACGGGGCGCAGTTGTAGTCCACGTTTGAATTAAATTTCGAAAACTTTAAAATTCAACACAAAAATAAAATAGTGTTAAGTTTCAGCTATTTTGAGTTATTTAGGAATGGTTCATTTCGTCGAGGAAAAACGTTTACAATTCTAGAAATGAGAAAATAAAGATTATCATAATAGCTACGACTACGCCCCGTTCCGGGAAGCCAATTTTCTGACTCCAGCTGTTTAGTCTAGAACTGAGCTAAATCCAGAGCTTGGAAACCGGCCCTAAAAAGTTTTCTACAGTACTAGTATTCCAAACAAAACGTCTAAAAATCCTCTATTTTCAATTACTACTGAAATTTTACTTACTGGCAATTTTCAAGCACGTTTGTGATGTTTGCGATAGTACTTCCTTCCGAAATGTCTTAGCAACACATACTTGCACAGGAGTGCATCAGCGTCCTTCTCCGCGTTGCTGTCGAAGTAGTGGCAACACAAGCGGTGGCAGTGCCAACTGACGTCAGATGACGCCATCTCGTGGTTACAACTGTCGTCACTGCAAATCTGAACACACAAAATCAATAATTAAATCATTAAGGACCGGTTTCCGAGTTCTGGATCCATATATAAGCTCTGGACTTACAGTCTCTAGCTATAGTGAGGTCCACATTATAATGGCAGTGTGTGATTTGCAATGGTGTTGCTATCCTTGTCTATCATTCAACAAAGCAGATGGCGCTATCTCTTTCACGCTTTGCAATGTTGTCACATCGTTTATCAACAATGTAGAAATTCAACTAATTGACAAAATATTTATCTCAATCATGAAAATTATTATTCCATCTTTAAAAATATATTTTCTTGACAAATAATATATGATTAACTAATTTTCAACAATAATGAACAGTTAAATTCATCAGATATACCAGCACAGCTGTTTGGGTGGCAAGGCTGAGATCTGGTAACCTTTTATCCTATGTACCTACACTGCCATTATAACGTGGACCTCACTGTACTTAATAAGCCCTCGGATCTGAATCGTCTATCTGAGCCACGGATTATCTTCGAAAATCAGGATCTATTAAGCCCTAGATCTATTTGGTCCAGGACTTGAAGCACTTGAAGCAATAAACAGAGGGAATATTATTACAGTACTAGCCGTCAGGCTCGCTTCGCTCGCCATATCCGTCTAGCCTGGACCCCCGACTGGATCGCCCAAGAATGAGATCAGATGCTCGCTTCGCTCGCCTGCATTGTTCATTGGGCATTTTATCATATGTTAGGACGATCCAGTCGGGGTCCAGACTGAACGTCGGCTAAACGGATATGGCGAGCGAAGCGAAGCTGACGGCTAGTAATATAATATTCCAGGAATAGTGTAGATCTGATTGAAGTGGCAGTGCCCAATCAATTTTCCGCGATAAATGCATTTCAATCTTCAACTTGGTGCCAACCTAAAAAGTCAACTCAACTTAATGCCAACCTGACAATTAATTTTAATTTAGTTACCAGTTAACAACGGTCTCGAAGAGGACTCTCTTAGATTATAGTTCTATATAAACATATGGTATGGGTTTTTTAAATATAATTAAGAGAATAAGAAGAATATACATGCTAAAGACGAACTTTAAACCCTTAAAAACCATCCTTAGAGTTAAAATATTGCCAAAAGATTTCTAGTGCGCCTCTAAAGGGCAAATGAACATACCTACCAAATTTTGACGTTTTAGTCCGGTAGATATTTAGTCTGCGAGTGAGTGAGTGAGTGAGTCAGTCAGTCAGTGAGTGAGTGCCATTTCGCTTTTATATATATAGATTTTGTTTCTGTAATGTTGGCAGTTGGTATTGAAAGACAGCTGATGAAAGCATGCTCTGTGATGATAGATAGCACAAGGCTGGCCACTAAGGCCCATTTCACACCAAAGCTGGGCCGAGCCGAGTCGAGCGGAATCTGCCTGCGTTCGCACTGAAGCCGATTCAAACAGTAGGTTTTCAAGCCTTGTAGTGAGAACTCACTACATGGGAATATCAAACTAAACTGAAAGAAGACAGAATCCGCTTGGCCGAAAAACGCGAGTGGGCGTCAAGCCGACTGCACAAATCCGCTCGGCTCGGCCCGGCGTGATTTGAAAGCTCCGACTAAATCCTGCATAGTTGCGCGCACGCGGATTCCGCTCGGCTCGGCTCAGCTTTGGTGTGAAACCCCACTTACGGTAGGACATGCATGATAAACATGTCAACATACATTGTTGTGTCGAATAAGTCTGTACGCACCTTATCATTGCAGTTATTTACTTGATCGAAACCCATCATGACTGTTGTTGATCATAGCTGATTACTTAACCAAAATTCATCATTCTAATTTGTTTTCTAACAACACCTAGTTCAACAATAATTTTCACTCCTAAGGGTAACCGTCCACTGGAACCGTATTCAACCGATCCGTTCGGCCGTTGGATCGGTCGAATCTGCCGTCCGTCAACTCGGCCGAATACGGTCGTCCATTGGAACCGTTTTCGTCAGTCCAATTCAGTAGTTGGCTGGTTGCCAGAAAGTGAAGTGGCTAGGGAAAGTGATTCTTCTTTGTGTGTTTACTTACCAAGTATGTAAGATTTCATCCATGGAATGAATTTCGATGAGATTATACTACTTGAAAGTACCTACTAATTATCAATCATTTATTTATTTATTACATTCCACAACCACAGTATCAATATATTATAACACAGTTATTTTTACTTTCCAATTCCACATCAGTAGAATTTCCTACATTTTTCCACTTGAATTCAGTTTTTTCTCTTAGTTTTTTGTTGTTATAAACAAAATAGGTTAACTCGCAATTCCCTTACACATTCAAATAACTGTTTAAATTCACAGATATATATTCATTTATTCATCACACAAAAATCCTTATTAAATATTTATTTATAACTAAATATCAAAAATGTAGAAGTATTTTATCTTAAAAACTTGAAATGATATTGTTTGATGACTTTGGAGGGTTATTTGAGGATGAACGCTATCAATTCAATTCAATTTTTTATTGCCAACATTTACCAACGTAACAAATCAAAGTTTAATAAATCAAACACTTATCACAAGAAAATAAAATAAAATTAACTACCCAGAACTAAAAAAACTAAAAATTGTTTCAGGCACTGAATTAATATTGTCAGGGTGAGACAATATTATTGACACTATTATAGAGTATCATTTGTTGAATTTCAGCAGTCATTGAAATAGAACAATGCTTGTAAGACATCTTTATATGACACAGAACGACTTCAAAAGACAAAAACGAACAAGATTGTGGAACAATTTTAGGTTAGAGCACTAGTTGCTTCCTCAGCTCGACTAGTTAGTTCGGCCGGATAGAGCGGAAAATCCCATTCAATTCGGATCGGAAAATTGATCGGCCGGAGACGGCCGTATGTACCTGTTGCAATGGACGAGCATCTATTCCTTTCTTTGTTGGGGGATCGTTCGAACGAGTTCGGTAGTTTTCGGCCGACGCTAGTTCGGACGAAAACGGTTCCAGTGGACGGCCCACCTAATTTTGCAAGAAAACAGGACTCACCTGTCGACAGGGCGGCTTGGGAAACAGCGTGAAGAAGGTGTTGACACTGTTGCTGGACATGAACAGCTGATAGGACTCGTCAAGGTCGTGCTCCAGCTGATAGCAGCCGTCAAGGTCAAGGTCACAGCTGGCCTGAGCTAGCGCTTGCGCGTCGAAGTGGTCGCCCTGCCAGCTGTATTTCTGTAGCAGCTCTTTGAAGCGACTGGTCGCCAGCCGGACTTCGGGTGATGATAGAACTCCTGCAATATTATTATTAATAACATTTTTTTCTTCACTAATATAAAATAGTTTTTTCCTTTTATTTCTTTCTCTCAATTTTCAATTCTTTGTATAGTGATAATGTTTTTTTTCATTTCGAAGCAATTTTTGGATTTTCCCATGTGCTCCCATATTTGTACATAAATAAAATAAACATTGAATAATAAATTTATTGTATTCAGTCTGTGCCTGTTGAATTGCGTTCAAGTTACACCAAAGTTGTCAACAAAAAGTTGCCCACAAATAGTTTTCTACAAAAAAGTTGTCAATTTTTTCTCCAGATGTCAATCTTTTCAAAAATAGTTCATTTACAGTCCGGGTCCATTAGCTTTGCCTATCGGCGGAGGGCCACTAGACTACTTTACGAAAACTTTTACTAGTTTGTGTTTCTTGAATAGTTCCAAATTTTCTCAAATAACTCAATATTATTCGTTAAAAGTGGTAATTGAGTGGAATATTTGTAATTAATTTATCAATTTAAGCCATGTAAATTCAAAATTTATAGTTTTAATGTTTATTTTGGACCAAAATGTTATAAAAATTGTACACGTGAAATTCTAACCTTATCTTGGACTTTGTCACCTATAAATTGGAAGAAAAATAGCCAAGGACTCCCTTATTATTTTATCTTCAATGTTATTACATTAGTGTAATTGCATTGTAAATTAATAAATAATGAATAAAAGCAACGTGCTGCATCCGAAAAGATACACAAGTAGCTTCAATGTATCCTTCCATAAGCAACAGATGCTCTTTTGTATCTTCTCAAAAGCAACGTGCTGCATCTGAAAAGATACACAAGGAGCTTTAATGTATCTTTCCATAAGCAACAGATGCTCTTTTGTATCTTCTCAAAAGCAACGTGCTGCATCCGAAAAGATACACAAGTAGCTTCAATGTATCCTCCCATAAGCAACAGAAGCTCTTTTGCATCTTCTCAAAAGCAACGTGTGCATCCCAAAAGATACAAAAGGATCTTTTTGGAGTTACGTCCTTTTAGCATGACACAGCCTATCAGCTGACATTCGTTCAACATGCTCTTTCCATTGTTGGTGATACGTTGCAACTCTCTCATTCATGAAGAATCTCTGTGTGTAGGGAGCTCCCTCCATCTAGGGATCTAGGGTCTCTGAATCTCTGAAGCCTGATGTTTATGCAAAGCAGTGAATATTACCCCGCGAACCATACCTTGCCTATATGCCGTTTCAATGTCACGGAGGCAAATCTACGGGACACATACTGTAGGCTATCTGTTTTGACTCCTTTAAATCTCAATTTGTGAGGTTTGGGAGCGTTTTAGACAAATAAGTTGACTCAACATTTCTTCTTCAGAATTAAATTCTCTACAATATTACATAATTCAAAATACCGGTCGACAATAAGGTATCCTATTTCTACCCCTTTGAAGTTGAAAAAGTGAGTTTTTTAGTAAATTTTGCCAATTACATTAACCATCAAAGTTACACACTTTCAACTGGTTTCATTGCAATTCTTAGTTAATGAGAATTAATCACTCAGCTACTTCATGAAGCAGCCACAAATGTTTACTGGACTTTTTTCTTAATTTCAATGTAAGGAAACTACTCTCAAAGTTCAAATTGATATTAAATTTATAATTGTATCTTAAACATTTGATAATCAGACAGAGGATGAGTAAAAAAAGAGCAACCTTGGGAATGTTGTCAACACATCACATGTATGTAAAGCAATTACGGCCAAAAGCGTTGATATAATTCTATGAGATTTGGCAGGAATAATCCTTTTTAAACTGCGCGTCGATGTATACACAAGGTTTTTTGAAATTTTGAATTTTAAGGACAATATGGTAGGAAAATGAATTCCCTCCATACTCCGATATCTCTATATATATTATCTACTCAGAAGATAGGATTAATCAGACAATAGAAATTCATAATCAATCAGCTGACAAGTGGATTATTCATTGCATGCATTACACAGATGTCTGGAGAAGCCGGTGAGCAGGTGACACCAGATACTTGTGGATGAGAAAACTGCGTGAGGTCTACTTTTCACAGAATTCAATCAATCAATCATTTATTTCTTCCCAAAACATATAAGAAAATGTACATGAAAAAGTAAAAAACTAACTTAGAGCTGAAGAGAAATTCATTTTTTTACAGTAAACTCGTTTATACTGTAGCATGCTAAATCTATCAAATATGCTCTCAGCAATTCCTTGAATTTTGATCTATCAGGTTCATGTCTTATGCAACCTGGGAAACAACCAATAAATTTTATTCCATGTACGTTAGACTTTGTTTATATTTTTCCTTATTGTGTTTCTTTATTGTAAATATTTTTATTTCTTGTGTTTAATCATGTATCTACTTGCCTGGGAACTAGATTCGTTAGTTTTTATAATAATACCGGTGATTACAAATGAAATAGACAGTTTGATAGCTTGTAGAGAATTTATTATTTAAAAGTTTAGATCATTACTTACATGATTACATAGAAGAATTCTTGAAGTTTTTATTGAAAATTTACAGATGTTCAATGTGTGCACCATTTGCAACACGACAGATATCAACACGGTAGTCAAATTCTGACCACACACGACTAAGCATCTCACGGTTAACTGTAGCAGAGCATTTGTGATTCGTTGTTTAAGATCATCGATATCAACAGGAAGCGGTGGTACGAAAACTCTTTCTTTTACATAGCCCCACAAGAAAAAGTCGCAGGGCGTTAGGTCCGGACTACGAGGTGGCACAGCTGAAACACAACGTTTTCCTCCTACTTGCACGGCCGATCCATCGTCTAGGAAGATGTTCATCCAGATCCCTCTGACGTCTGAGTACCAGTGAGGCGGAGCTCCATCTTGTACAAAAATGAAGTTACAACTATCTTCATGGAGTTGAGGCATTAACCATTCGGTTAACATGTCCAGATAAATTCTTCCGGTTACTGATGGTTCTTGGAAGAAGAAAGGCCCGTAACCTTTTCACAAGATAAAGCGCAAAACACGTTCACTTTAGGAGAATCGCGTATATGCTGTACAGTCTCTCGGGTTTTATGTTCCCCATACTCGTACATTATGTCTGTTAACTTTTCCACTAATGTGAAAAGTGCATTCATCACTGAAATTAGGCGATTAAACAATGTGTCGTCATTTTCAAGACAATGTTGCATCTCTTGACAAAAATTTTTACGTACAACTTTATCATTGTCATTTAAACTTTGTACTAACTGCAATTTATAAGGTGTCATTTTCACGTTTCCGCAGAATTTTCCACACAGTAGGTTGAGGAATTTGCAATTCTAAACTCGCTGATCTAGTCGATTTTCCTGGACTTCGTACAAAAACATCACGAACACTATCAATTTTTTTCTTCTGTAACAGAAGGTCTTCCAGTACTCTTCTGTTACACACACATCCACTGCTTTCAAAACGTTCATACCAGTCATAAATTGATTGCTTGTTGGTGGTGGTTTACCGTTTTTGTTCTGAAATGACGCTGCACAACAGTAACAGAGTTTGTTTTTTGGCTAATTCAAGAACACAATAAGCTTTCTCCACTTGAGTAGCGGCCATATTGCTAAACTAAACTGGCTGTTGTAACACGGAGCAGCCAACAATAGCCAGCAACAGTTCTACCAACATAAACTTTAAGAAATTCCCTACAAACCTATATCACTTACTATGTTGAAATACACCAGTTTAATTTTGTACAGGCTATTGAAGTTGTCTATTTCATTTGTAATCACCCGGTATTGTCCTATAAATGTACAGGCTGTACACCGTCATGAACTTTAACTTACTGAAGATGGCTTGCATGATTGCTCTCTATCAAGATTTAGAATTATTCTATGCTTCTTTTGTAATAGGAGTATTTTATTTAAGTTTGAGATGCTTGTTCCTCCATATATTTCATTTCCATATGAATGTGGGAGTGGATCATTGCAAAGTACACTGCTTTTAACGTTTCTAAGTTGAAATTTTTGCTAGTCGTCTCAGCGCGAAATTCCTGAGCTTAATTTTTTGAATGTGAACGGACCAACTAAGTGTTTTCAAAATTAGACCTAAATATTTAATTTATTCCTTATTATTTAAGGAATTAAGTTGTTTTACCTCTGAATTTCTACAAGTAAAATGGAGGTACTTTGTTTTGTTATCATTAAGTAGCAGATGTCTATGATTTAGGTACTTTTTAGTTAATGAACTAATTATATTATAATTAAATTGTTAAATTACCTTTGTTGCAATGACTGCGCCAGTTCTTGATCCTGGACTGATAGAAGTCGTAGAAGGGATCACCCCCCACCCCCCCACACTTGAGCGGCGCCTTGATGCGGTACTTGGAGTAGTCACTCAGCAGCTCCTTCTCACTCGCACTGTTCTTCTTATGTACTTGTAGAACTCGTACTTCAGGTCGAATTTGAAATCGCCGTCCGAGTCAGTCTCGTAGCAGTCATCGCTCCCGTCTGTGTGCGACAGAGCGCGCTGTCAGCTCCTACAAATCAAACAAACATACACATTCATTATTAATAATTTTGTTAATTTATCAATATATATAAAACCATTAGTTTATCAATATACAAAGAGCTACTAGGCCTATAGTACCCTTTTGTATCCTATTAACTTTTGTGAACACCTAGTCCTGGTGTTGTTAGTTCCAACTTGAACTTTGGTTGGAGTACCCAATAGAGTATAGATTGACTATGGATAGTCTCAAATTTAATAATTTCATTGTTTGGTGAGAGATGGTGTGGTATTTTCCTAACTGAAAAAACTTTCCTTGCCGTTATGAAAATTGATCACCTGACGCTAGTGCTCCCGCGCATCTCAAGTCTACTATTCAAAGATTTGAGCCAGCTGGTGACAGGGTAATAACGCTGGAGACACACGAGGTCTGCTATCTCTTCATAGTGAATCATTTAATAGAATCAACAGTTGCCAACAGTTTGCAATTGGATAAACACATTTTCTCGAATTTCGAGCTTATTTTCAATTTTAGGTGGAAATGTTGCTGAACATTAATTGTAGAGGTTTTCATGCTCAATCTTTTCCACTCAAAATTTTGTTTAAATTGTATCTGAAGCCTGATAATGGGAATCTAGAATCAAACTTTGCATAGATGGGGCGGAGCTCCTGAAATTTTTACATATAGGACTGGTGACAGTTGATAGAGCTCATCAATGACTATTTTAGGCATAACTTTAATCAAAATCGTTGGAGCCGTTTTCGAGAAAACGTGAAATACCTGTTTTTGACAACATTTTCGCCATTTTAGCCGCCATCTTGAATCGCATTTGATCGAAATTGTTCGTGTCGGATCCTTATTGTAAGGACCTTACGTTCCAAATTTCAAGTCATTCTGTTAATTGGGAGATGAGATATGGTGTACACAGACGCACATATACACTCATACACACTCGTACACACACACACACACATACGACCAATACCCGAAAACCACTTTTTGGACTCAGGGGACTTGAAACGTATAGAAATTTAGAAATTGGGGTACCTTAATTTTTCGGATAGCAATACTTTCCTTACCTATGGTAATAGGGCAAGGAAAGTAAAAATAAGGGTGAATTTCAATAAATTCACGTTTCGTAATCTCCAGTTAACACTAACTGATGACTTTAACGAAAGATAAAGAAATTTGATTTCACCAAAGTAGTTGGCAAACAACATAATCATCATCACTGTCACTTTCAAATTCGTATGCTCTTCTTCTAGCATTTGGTCTTTCCATATTGAAACAACAAATTATAATGTAATAAATGTTTAATCGTAAATCCTCAAATAAATAATTGAAACATATAATCAACATGACAGTAAACAGAACGCCGCCATTTTTTTCAAGACGTTGATGTTGTCAATACCACTACATTTGTTCCAAGTCAATTTAAATTACAGAACCAGGTTTCATGGCAACACCAGCCAAGCAACTTCAGCTGAACTGATGTGATTGATATCGTTTGAGGAAACAGGAATTTCAATTTTAGGTTATGTTCCTTTAAACAATAACAATCAACATCAGTTCAGCTGGAGATGTAGCAGATGTTGCCATGAAACCTGGTTCAATTGACTTTGAACAGGTATAGTGGTTCGAGACATATTCTTAGAGACTCTGTGCCGGTTGCACAACAGCCGGTTAAATTTTAACCGTGATTAATTCCACGAGAACCAATCAGAAAAGCCGTCTTTTCAAAAACGCCTTCTGTGATTGGTTCTCGTAAAATAATCACGGTTAAAATTTAACCGGCTGTGTGCAACCGGGCCTCTGAGGTGAAGCATAGAGAAACAATAGCGTGAGTAGATATCCCATGGTATAGGGAATTTATGTCGCAACTTTACTGTTATCTCAAGCCGATTACTGTCGATTATTGTCAATTTTTACTGTTTTGTTGGGGTGATAGTGATGAACGGCACAATTTGAGAGACTACCAGCGTCGCAGAGCTGCATAGGAAAGAACTATGTGAACTATCGGCATGGGATAACAGTAAAACTTGCGTCATAAACGCCCTATACCATGGGATATCTACTATGCTATCGTTTCTCTATGGTTGAAGTTTCCTACAACCTTTTGGGCTAGCCTCTGTTACTTCTTTCTAATATTTGTTTTTCTTATTTTCATATGTTGCTTCATTAATTAGTATTGCTCGCTTAATATATCCTCCTTTTCCTCTCTCACAGGCAAGTGCCCATGTGAGTAGCCTTAATTTATCTACTTCGTGATAATTACGTGCCGGTTGCACAAAAGCAGTTTAATTTTAACCGAGATTAATTTCAGAGAAGAACCAATCAGAGAAGCCGTCTTTTCAAGAAAACTTATTAAAAGCATCCACACCCTGATCATAAAATCGAATTAAAACGTTAATCAGGATTTCGTGAAAGGAATTTTTATTTCATAGATTTTAAGTATCTCTAGAGAGACTAGAGGCTCTGAAGGCTATCTTCTCAGCTCGAAGATACCTCATCTATGACCCACAAACGTGGGCCATTCCTTACATTTTCTAAGAAAAGACGGCTCTCTGATTGGTTCTAGTGAAATTAATAACGGTAAAATTCAACCGGCTTTTGTGCAACCGGGCCTATGTATCTTGCTTCTCAAGAATAAAGTTATTTATTTCAAATGTGATAATTATATAAGGAATTTCATTAGAATAGGATTTGTAATCGTGTGCATCTTCAGTACGGTTTGACATAGCAATGTGCGGTTTTCGCCATTCAATTTGTCTTGTAATTCTTCGTCGAGATTCAGTTACCTTGTGACGGTGGTAATGCGGGGGCGGCGCAAGGGCGGCGATACTGCCGCCTCCCAGCTTGCAGCCGACAGTCGCGCTGTGCAGGAACTTGATGAAACGCACACCCTTACGGTACGACTTGAACTCGTATTCCATCTGCAAACATCGAATTTGGAATTCAATTCTAATTTATGTATACCAAACCACAGGCAAACATCGAATTTCAATTGAATTATAATCTCTATATAGAAAATCACAAACAAAAATCGAATTTCAAATTAATTTTAATTACTATATAACAAATCACAAGTAAACATCGAATTTTCGAGTGAATAATATATACATAAGAAATCTCAAGGAAAGAAAGAAAAACACACTCTTACGCGCAAATTGATAATACAGTAATGTATTCAACAATGATTCAACATATTAATTGAGAACATACTATCCAGCTCATAAAACAAAGATCACGGACTATTATTATAAAGGGCCGGTTTCCGAGCTCGGGATTTAGCTAAGTTCAAGACTTTAAACAGCTGGAGTCAGAGAATTGCTTTCCAAAACGGGGCGTAGTCGCAGTTTTTATAATAATATTTCTTTCCTCATTTCTATAATTGGAAAGGTTTTCCTTGACGAAACATTCCTAAATAATTCAAAATAGCTGAAACTTTACATTATTTTCTCTTTATTTTATTTTGTGTTCAATTTTCTAGTTTTTCGAAATTTAAGTTAATCGTGGACTACGACTACGCCCTGTTTCGGAAAGCAAATTTTCTGACTCCAGCTGTTTAAAGTCTAGAACTTAGCAAAGTCCCGAGCTCGGAAACCGGCCCTCATTCATCTATTAACCACAACAGGGGTATGTAGATTCGTCAAAATATACATACTAAAATAAATACTGGAGGGAGTATAGTGCTCAACATATTCCTAAGTAACGGTGGATGAGCAGTCTAATCACAGTATACATACAGTATGGGAACTTGGCTAGTACCCTGGTGCAAAAATCCGCCATCTTGTTAGGAAGTTCCGCATTGTAATAGTATTG
>NW_024092006.1:0-17734 GCF_014356525.2 Nilaparvata lugens | reverse complement strand
TGAGGCCAGAACCTCCCAGCTCTTCTCGAGCTCCTTAGCAGCCGATCCATTGCCTCGTTAGTTTTAATTCAAATAGCACGGACAGATAGTGCCATGGGACTAAATAAGGAACTAAAAAACTTCAGAGCTTCTCACATCGATGACAGATAGAGCTTACTCTCCGTTTATTCTTTGCAGAGTTATCAATTTTCAAGTTGTGGGATACTTTTTGAATCACGGTGTATTATACAATAGTGTCCCAGCCGAAGACCATAGATTCTCCATGAGATTCGCAACAAAAAATGCCCATTAAATATTGTGTTATGTTGTGATAGAACTTTAGTTAACTAGAGTGAGGTCCACGTTATAATGGCAGTGGAGAAAGATAGCAGAAACGTTGCCGATCCTCTGTATTGTCAATGCCTTCTATAGACGGTTGCTTATACGGTTTATTGATATGAACTGTCATTCTCGTTTAAAATAATCAATTATATTTTCTCATGCAAGAAAATTAAATTTTTAATGATTTCATAATCAAGATTAATATTTTGTTAATTAATAAATTTCTACATTGTTAGCATTGGAGGCATTGTTGTCAATGCCTTCTATAGACGGGTAGCTGATACAGGTTTATTGATGTACAATACCGGTTCATTCTCGTTTAAAATTAATCTATTATATTTTATTAAGCAAGAATTATATTTCAATAATTTCCTAATGATTTTCATGATTAGGATGAAATATTTGGTAATTAATAAGTAATTTTACATGTTAGAGACGATCTGGAAACAGACCAAAGCGAGAAAGAGATAGCGCTATCTGCTTTGTTGAATATAGACAAGGATAGCAATACCATTGCTAATTAAACACTGCCATTCAAACGTGAACTCACTATAGTGAAAAGTTTTACTGTGCTGTGATATGTTAAGATAGTTTTCCAGTTATAGTAAAATTTTGTAAGTTGTTTGAAAATTGTTGGACCGTTCCTCACAGAAAGCCCACTTTTACGCCCGCTTGCACAAAAGCCTGTTAAATTTCTATCATGATTGAATTAGAGAAGGTTCTTCTGAGAAGAAGGCTTCTCTAAATTTTCTGTCAAACTGTTATCAGTCTTTTCTTTCTTATTTTTTATTCGTCTTGCTTTCCAAATCAGAAAATTTCTTCAACTTGGATCAGCCTAGTTTTTTCACATCATTGCGACCACGTCTGTTAAATTTCAAGTGAATTGAAGTTAATTTCTATTAATTTAACGTCTATTTAATTTCAAATAATCATAGGAATTGTCTTCTTCTTTCAATGGAACGAATATTTATGAAGAAGAAGGAGAACGCTCCAAACCGCGTGTTTGTTGGAATCCTGATGCTAATCTGTTGCTGAAAGGTGATCTAGTCCAGCTACCACCACAGAGAAACATTAGCGTAGGTAGATATCCCATGGTATAGGGAATTTATGTCGCAACTTTTACTGTTATCTCAAGCCGATTACTGTCGATTATTGTCAATTTTTACTGTTTTGTTAAGGTGAGACTGTATGAATGGCACAATTTGAGAGACTACCAGCGTCACACAGCTTCATGGGAAAAAACTAAATGAACTATCGGCTTGGGATAACAGTAAAAGTTGCGACATAAAAGCCCTATACCATGGGATATCTACTTATGCTGTCATTTCTCTATGCTACCACTGGGTCACAGTTAACTGCTAAGGTATGTTAGTAATTGTGTTGAGTGCTATCTATAAAGTTGTGTTTTGTTTTGTCTTGTTTATAGTTGCCAGTTTATACTGTAAATATTTTGCTTTCTTTATTACAACATTAATTTATTTACAAGAGATTGAGTTATTTCTAAGTGTTTTTCTGCTGCTATCGTGAAGGATATGTTTTTTTCTTAAAAACTTAATTTTACTTGTTCTCAAGTCTGTTGATTTCAGGCTAAGGCTCAACTCACACTTACGCGACTCAGTTCGAGAAGAGACTCGACTCTAGTCGAGAGCATGTGTTTCCAAATGGTGACACTCAGACCAGTCGATTCTAGTCTCCGCGACGTCATCATTTGAAAACACATGCTCTCGACTAGAGTCGAGTCTCTTCTAGAACTGAGTCGTGTAAGTGTGAGTTGAGCCTTAATGATTATTTACAATTTACCGATTCTATTTTCCACAGATCTATTTAAATTTGGGGAAAACTTTTTTAAAGTATTGATTTGAAAATTAAGTTCTCTTGCTCTAGAAGTCCAGAACCTTAAATAATATGCGTACCTTATCTAGTAACTCCACATCTTCATAAAAAGTGTTTGTGAATTATTATTTATACTCTTAACTTTATTCTCATCATTCATTGGCAATTAACTACTTGTAATAAACTATGGTAAATTTAGAATCTAAACTTTTTACCTAGTGTTACAAAATTCTAACATCATTAGAATTCCTACATCATTTATGCTAATCTAATTTAATTAATTTTAGATTAAATTAACAATATATTAATGAATTTTAATCATTTTTTTGCATTTGTTCAACCTTTCTATCTATAGCATTTATCTACTAGTTAGTTTACCTTGGAAGTATATCTTGGAAAACCAATAGTACAAAGCACAATAATAAACTATTATAAAACTATGAAAATACAAAGTTAATATTACACAGTAGTTAACGTGTGATAGAATATTATTGCAATATTGTAGTGTTAGTTATTGAAATATTTTATTATAAATTTAGTGAAAAAATTATAATCAGCAATTATGCTCATAAAAATAAACGTTTTATAAAAATTCTGTTGCGATTGTTCTAAATGAGGTTTTGTAAAATGAATAGTTTTTATTCATATTTTTTTCAGATAGTAAAAATTATAATCAATAAATTGAAAGTTTTTGTATGAACTAGAAAATAGACTAGTCAACATTTTCAAAATTTTCTTGTTTTGATAGAATAAATGGTTGTTCACCACTAAGATTAGAAAAAACAATGTAATTATTATTTTATTAGAACAATTTCCATTTCTAGGATCCGTTCAATGCGATACGGAAAACTACTGAACTAAAAGTAATGTGAGGATTAATTTCGTATTTGCACATTCTGAATAAATGGTAAAGGTAGATTAGAAAATGTGCATCTTGTTTAACAATTTTATTACATACTAATAAAATAATAAAATGGGCGCAGTAATTGGTATTCATCAGCAATAATATTAGTAGTCATATTAAACAATTAATTCTTGAATATATTGTATAGAAAAACAAGTTTCAATTAAGAGATCATATTTATATAGAATTACTAATCAATATTAATATAATTAGAAGAAATCTATAGTTGAAAAGTATTGAATAAAAAACTCCGTATATTGGGCTACAATTCATTTGTTTCATAGCCAATTCTCAATGAGATGCCCGTATGTATTATTTAAAAATATTTATGGCATCATTGAATGCAAGTATTCAACTTCGACGTGATACCAATTTTTTGGTGCTATATATCAAGCTCAGGTTGTTAATCAAGAAAAATTAAGACAAAACTAAAAAAATTCTCAAGTCTAATTTATTCTTCTTTCTGTATTTTTAATACACTTTGTAAAATTATTCATTTTTATTCATTGTATTCATAAAATTGTCACAGGAATACATTAGTTGATAAAAATTTTAGTTTAGTTTTTTCCAGTCATTAACATTTATATTTCTTAGCGTTTAAGGTGCATTCATTTTTTAATTTAAACAATTAAGCGTTTTAATACTGCCTACAGAATGAAAGCTACCGTATATTTATTTAACTTGAGTCGTTATTTATATAGTTAACAATCATAATAAATTCGCTGTAATTGAGATGGATACTTAATTACATTAGGATAAATTGTCAGTTGATTAATTATTTTTATTTTGTATTTAATTTATTATTATTATTATTATTAGCCGTCAAGCTCCCAGATGGAAGACGCTGAGCAAATTTGGTTCATTTTTTGTTTTTCTTGTTCTTTTTATCAATCCACCAGTTTTCATTTTCAGTGAGAACTCCGCTTTCCTTGCTTCACTCCATTTGTTCCCACTCTTGGCACAGTCATCTCTGGTTTAACTTCCCATTTTTCAACCTTTATTATTAAACCTTTATTTTTCATTTTTCAATTTATTATTTTGTATTTAATAAGTTTTTTTCAGTTTTATTGTTACCTTTTGGAGTTCGATGCGAACTAATAAATAACGTTGTAATCAATCTATGCTATTTTTATTGAACAATTTGTTATCCTGATCACATTCATCATAAATATTATCATTTTAATTTTATTATTAAACGAAAGTAAATCACCCCGAAGATTTCTGTTACTGCAAATATTGACAACAGGGTAAACAGCTAGATGAATTAAACGCGGTATCTCCTAATTGCCAGTCAGGAATGCTTACACTAAACTAAACCGCTATTTCATTGCAGCTTTGAAATAATTTTGATTTTCTCAAAGCTTGAATAATTTTTGAATAAAAATTTTCTATAAAAAAATCTATTTACACAGTCTTGTATCAATCAAAACTTGAAATTTTCTTGCACAGCATTCTCAATTAAATTTGTAAAATCTACTCTTTCTGTTGGTTCCTTTAGTTTAAATAGATTCTTACCATTCTCGTCCTTTTCTTGTAAATGATTTTTACCTCCTTTTTTGTTATGATTTATATCTTCTTCTGCTACTGGACTGGAATTGCTTTTCTCTGCTGTTTGAGTGTCTTCCATCACTTTTATAGTCTTTGTAGCTGAAAATGAAACGCAAATTTATTTAGGAATAGAATTTCAGCAACAATTGATATACTGTATTTAAAATATTAGAGACTAAGTTGCTTCTTTCAGGAAATCCAATTCTCAAGTTTATCTCAAACTCAAAGAAAATTTTCTCAATAATATATGGTTCCAGGTCAAAAATAGCAGGAATTATTATTTGGATGAACAATGTAGGATTTAGATGTAACAGTATTTAGATGTTTTAACAAATATAGTAGGAAAACGAATGCATATTTACGACCTAAATAAAATAATATCACAAAAATCTTATAAATATCTCTGTCTTAAAAATTATAAAAAAATCAGACATTCAATATAACCTGAGAATTGCATTCCAGCATAGTACATACCTACTGTACCTAAATAGTATCTTACGTCACATGGACGGGAGGGGCCTTTTGCAGGCGAGAATGATGTTTCTAGTCGAGGCATTAGCCGAGACTAGAATTTCATTCGATCACTGCAAAAGACATTCACGTCCAAGTAACGTACACTATTTTTTGTCATAATAATCTAAAGAAGAGTAATTGAGAAATATAAAACATTACCTGCTTGTGCTAAAGTTACCATATGCATTCTATAGAGATGACCTAGTTTACAAATTCCGAATCAGGAATTTTGTGAAAGTTGACAAAACTGTCACCTAGAGTGCTGAAGGTGGTTTTTTGTAGCAGTTTTGCTGTTCCTATTTCAGAACTAAGAAACACACTAGACTGTAAATAAAACACATGGTTTCATTACAGTAGAGTATGCTGTAATAAGAATCATATGTTTATTTGTTCTGCAAACAGTTGTTTACCGGCTTGATTTCATGCATGGAAAACAGCTGAGATTGAATGACTTTGACAAAATCAATATAAAAAATTATATTTTTGAAATAATTTTATCGCAGATGAGACCAAAAGTTAATCTGTGGTACAACTTGTTTGATTATATTAAAATAATACTGAGGGTGATGCCCATATAAGCTCTTAGGCTTGTGCGTGGGTAATGAGTGAGAGGGGATGATGAGAAATGACGACTACTTTTTAGACAGTCGGGACCTACGGCTTATCGTCTCCTCCGAAAGACAGGGTGGCTGTATCTATGTGATTGTGCTGTAGTCAAAAAATGTTGCCCCGGTCGAGAATTAAATAGGACTAAATATCATAATGCTGTTCACATATAATACTAAAATATCATTGTTAATACCAGAAAACTCACCTTTAGCTCCTTTAACAGAGTTGAATAAATCTTTCAAAGGCAGAAGGAAGAATAAAGAGAAAATGGCCGATAAAACAATCAGTCCTGCGAATTCATTGAGATCAATCTGAAAATCAGAATTTTCATCAGAAAATGAATTATTGAATGAATGAGAGATATGAGATTCACTAATCAACGCATATTTTATTATTATTTTGTAATGTACGAGGGTGGGCTGATAAGTAATGCACGCATGCTTGTAGAGTACAAACCAAATAACCCTCAGAAGCGAGCCTGGTGGCATGTGCAAGTTCTATTTATCCTCTACGCGGCTGCGTAGTTTGAAGGCGTGGCTTTCATCCAGTTTGATTTGGTTAGTGGAAGAATAGCGTCGTGTTCTGGTGTCATGTAAACGCCTACTAACTCCATTTGTGAGGGTGACCAATTATTTATTTGACAATGATGAAACAACTAAATTATAAAATGATTGGAAACGAAAAAACAGGCTTATAGCCCTTACTATTCTATTCCCGAATTTTGATTGCATATTAGTCCAAAAGAGGTTTGATTCTTCAGCAGTTTTAAACACATACATTTTGATCCCAAAATAATCACATAAGATTTTAAATTTAGAATGTTAATATAGGAAATTGACTAAAACAATCCACTGTATATAGTATCAAGTCAAAAATTTGGAAAATATTAAATAAACATTGTCATTTTTAAAAACACTGAGTCACCTGATCATTATGACAGAGCCGACTCCACTAATTATAATTTATGATTCTGAAAATCCTAATGGGTTTTGAAAACCTATAATTATATGAGGTTTATAAATTCACCACAATTATCACAACAATTCTTTCTTGAAATTTAGAGGGTTTTGGAATCCACCTAAAGCTGTAGGTCCACTCATATCCTCTCACCATCCGTCTCATTACTCAAGCACAAGCCTAGAGCTCATGTGGGCATCATCCTTCAAAAAAATGAGATTATATCACACTTACACACTGAGATGAAAAAATCTAATTACGTGATGGGTTATAACAAATATAGTAGGAAAACGAATGCATATTTACGACCTAAATAAAATAATATCACAAAAATCTTATAATTATACTCTGTCCAGACTGCGATGAGCGCTGGAAGATTAAGCCGACCCTCACTCCCCCACGCGCAGGCACACACGCCCGGCCTACCTGCGCCATTGATATACTATGTATACTACGTAGTATACAGGTAGACAGACCGTCCCTTTACTCATACACACAAAAGGAGACAGCGCTTGTGTGTGTGAGTAGTAGGAGGGTCGGCTTAATCTTCCAGCGCTCATCGCAGTCTGGACAGAGTATAGTACTCACAAAATATAAGAGTGACCGTTGCTGAGGTGCCTTGACGTCAGTTACACTCCAGAATATAATCATTATCTGAACCAAATAAAACGGATAAGATATCCGGCTGAAAATGACAAAGCCTTTCCATTCTAGCATTTTGCTCACCACACCTGCAAAGTAAAAAAATCATTGTTAATGTCCATGTAGTGAATACTATACTATAGTAAGGTCCACGTTATAATGGTAGTGTTTGATTAACAATGGTATTGCTATCCTTGTCTATCATTCAACAAAGCGGATAGCGCTATCTCTTTCTAGCTTTGCTCTGTTGCCAGATCGTCTTTTAACAATGTATAATTAATAAAATTAAAAAATATTTTATCTCAATAATTATGAAAATTCATTATGAGATATTATTGAAAAATATAATTGATTATTACTATTAAATTTTATAAAACTTCAAAGTGAAAAAGCACTCACATTCTTTGAAGTGGCGACGTCCGTTTCGTGCTGGTATCGCACATTTATATGGGTTTAGATATGGTAAATCACAGTTCCTGTTTGGCTTGAAAATGTGCGATACCAGCACGAAACGGACGTCGCCACTTCAAAGAATGTGAGTGCTTTTTCACTTTAAAGTTTTATAAAATTTAATAGTAATAATAATAGTGGAAACAAGATGGATAACCAACAACAAATAATTGATTATTTTAAACGAGATTGAACAAACTTGAATTTTGAAAAACTTTTGAAGTGAAAATGTTGTTGGTCATCATCAGACCGTTATGATGATGACCAACAACAGTCGAAACGATCGTCACTATACAAAAGTAAGTGCATTTTCACTTCAAAAGTTTTTTTAAAATCCAAGTTTAATTTTAACAGTGAAAAAGTATGGATATACAACAGAGAATGAACAGTTAATATTACATTAATAAACCTGTATCAGCTACCGTCTATAGAAGGGATTGACAAGACCGAGGATCGGCAACGTTGTTCTGTCATCTTTCTCCACTGCCATTATAACGTGGACCTCACAATAGCAACTGTTGGAATCACACAATAGCCGAGAAAGGATTGAGAGTGCCTGAGACATTCATGGAGAAAGCTATTTGGCCCAAAATATGCGGTTCAAAAGATCTAATGAGTCCATACATTAATGTTAAAGGAACATAGATTGAAAGAAATAGTTGAAAGAGAATTAGAGAAGCCGTGGATGGACCTATAACCCAACTGGAGGAAAAAGTATAGGCCAAAAAACTAATAGAAATAGAAGAATAACAAAAACATTAGGTACTGTGTCGTATATTCGAAAAGTAACTGCTAGACTTGAATTTATTATTAGCTTTAACGAATCAGAACACATTCCTTAACATACATGTGTAATATCGGGGACCGAGCTTTGCTCTGGAGTACAAAAGCATAAAAAATTATTACGAAAGAAGAAATTATAATTGAATTAATACAGAAATGTTCCATCTAATAACAGTAAATTGAGATTAATTCCCAGAGGAATGCAAAATTTCCCTCACAAAGGCCCAGTTGCACAAAGCCGGTTAAATTTTAATCCTGATAAATTCACGTGAACCAAATCAGAGAAGACGATTTCAAAAAGATGGATCTACTGGAATTAATCAGGATTGAAAATACCTGGCATTTTTGCAATCGGCACTAAGTACCTGATTGAATGATTACAAAGTTCAACAGCTGAGTCATATTTTGACACAGTCCCACCACATGAACTCGCTCACTCACTTCCCTCACAACAGACGACGAAATAATTATTATCAGATTTTTTTCCAAAGATGAATAATAATTATCCTTTTAATATCCTTCAGCGAGTTTTCTCAGGGATGAGGCCTATAGTGCAATCGTATCTTTATATTATAAACCTACTTTGTTCTGAATTTCATGAGAATCGTTAGAGCCGTTTTCGAGATCCGGTGAAATACAAACATATAAACATCTAAACATCCAAACATTTGAACATATAAACAGAAGTTGCTCGTTTAATAGTACAGGATGTAAAGATTCCTTAACATACAATGTGTATGTAAATGAGAACTACAAGTCTTATACAAAATGATACAAGAATAAACTAAACAAATTTCTCTTCCTCAGGAGTGAAATGCAATTCTCATTTCTCGCCAAAAAATAAGTGTTATAGAATATACAACAGAGTTATGTATTTCAAGCTACGCTAAACTACATGAAGTTATGACTTTCAAGCTACGGTGTAAAAAAGCCTTAAGACACTGACAATCGCTCTCTAAACGTTTTTCAGAGTCTAATAACAGTAATATGAAGCTAGAATACAGAATAATGAATATATTACCAGCTTGTTGGGTTTGACAGGCATTTATGGACATTTATGTCTGAACGTTTTTCAGAGTCATATGAAGCTAGAATAGCCTACACTACAATAATAATAATAATATCGAGGGACCTGGCTGGCTCAGGTCTGGTGTCAGAGTTTTCAGGTCGCAACTGATCAATTTCAGGGCCTCTGACATGACCTAACAATAGAGATTGTAAGATTGCAGAATATATTACCAGCTTGTCGAGTTTGACAGGCATAAATGATCCAGCATATGGCTGGACACCAAAGCAGGGGCTGAGCCATTCCGAATAAAGCGGCCTCCGACTCACTGTACGTGTATCCCCGCTTAGCTGCCTTCGCCATTGCAAAGTAAGCATAGTACAGACACACCAAACAGCCACTCCAACCGATCAGCTGTTTCTCCTGAAATAAACAATCCAATCAGCTGTTTCTCCTAAAATAAACAATCCTATCAGCTGTTTCTCCTGAAATAAACAATACGGTTAGCTGTTTCTCCTCAAATAAACAATCCTATCAGCTGTTTCTCCTGAAATAAACAATCACTTTATTGCAAAAGGCTTTTGAGATCATCAAGAGTATTACAACTCTTCAATGTTGTTTTCAATCATAAACTGCTTACTATTGAATCACTTTTTTGTTATTAAGTAGAACGACTAGCAGTCAAATTTCTTCATCATGAATCACTTACTATGACAACAAGATCTTTCGGCAGGTCCGCCATACTTCATGGTTCAAGTATTACAACATTTGACTTATGTGTGTTAAAACTAAGGGGCCGGTTTCCGAGCTCGGAATTCAGCTAAGTTCTCGACTTAAGACAGCTGGAGTCAGAAAATTGACTTTCCGAAACGGGGCTTAGTTGCAGTTTTTATGATAATCTTTATTTCCTCATGTCTATAGTTGGAAAGGGTTTTCCTTGATGAAATGAAACATTCCTAAATAATTCTGGAGTTATCTGACTCCAGAAAGTCTAGAACTTTGCTAAATCCCGAGCTCAGAAACCTGCCCTAAGTGTATATCATGTTTATTGTTTTAATAAGGTTGATACATTTCTCACAAGAGTATTGTAAATCGGAGGATTCTGTACTTTCTCCAACTGTTAAACGTTTTGTGGTAGTCTAATTTATTTTTTTAACAACAATTTATCTTTCATGAGTTGATTACATTATCTTTTCAACTTCTCTACAAATGGGTAATCCGTTTGTAAAAATGTAACAAAGTAAGTTTACTCACCCAAGACAATTTCCTATGTTGGGGCTTCATTTCCTGAAGAATATATCCAAACATGACACCAATCAGGTAGGGCGTTAGTCGGTGGATAGGATTCAAATAAATATCGTCCCCTCCATCTCCAATCATTGACACACTACAAATAATGGAATATTGCAAATGAATAATTGGATTACAAATAAATCTCACAGGATTTATTACCGACATGCTGTCATTAATATAATTAGTGTAATAAACAATTTGCCCACTAACAAACTGGAGCGCTTTCAAGTTCAATTCAATTCAATTTATATTTAGGTACATCCTGAATATCCAATGATCAGACAGAGGATGAGTCAAAAGAGCAACCTTGGGAAAGTTCTCACATATCACAATCACATGATAAAATACTATAATTTATAAAATATTATTTTTAAAACGCAGACAGTCATAAGTACCAATGTGCAAGGGCCTGGTTGAATCAAGACAAGGAGCAATATTACTCCCGCAGAAATTTATCCACAGAATAGTATGGCCTTTCAAACAACAGCCTCTTTAACCCTCTGAATTTTTGAAAGTCCGCCATGTCTCTAATATCCTGAGGGAACCTATTATATATTTTTGGGCTCATATACTGCGGAGGTTTCTCCAACATGGCGGTTCTATGAGCTAACTTTGATAAACCAATTGTCAACAGTTTTAATATAATACTAATTCAGCATCCACAGCTATGATTTGTAGAAGCCTCTCTACAGATGTATATGTAGCCTTAAGTCAATAGAAAATATCTATATAAATAAAAATAGAGCCTCAAATTTGACATTCAATAACTTTTTTATGTGTGCACCGAATTTGATGAGTTTTCAGTTGTGTTCGTTATGTTCAGGTCCAGGTTTATGGCCTATCAAATTTATAATCCGACTTCAGGACTCTTTCCTGCGGTCCTTCTAAGTTTACATTTAATCCTTATGGAAGAAGATTTGTGAACACAGGAATAAAAATCAGCCGTTCTAATCATTGCGTCATCCACCAGCCGTCGGTAGATAGTAGACAAGAGTGTGTGCTGCTCCATAACCGCCCATGTATTTTATTCTAAACGCCCCGACTAAAAACAAAATGACTGTTCTGTGTGTGTAACCATCCAGCTGTGCGGCCTCAGGTTAAAGACTTATATGCTCTAAAGACATTACTTTGTTTCAAATAATTGTGCTGTTTTCGGTGTTTAGAATTAGGTGTGCATCCAGCTTTTTTTTTTGTCATGAGATGCATTAACTATTTTTAGGTACGAAGTTCGCCAGGCCAGATAGTTATATACTGTAATATAGAATCACGATAGAATCATATCATAGTTAAAATCATGACTGCTTTAGAGTCGTGAAACTCAAAGGCGCTCCAATCTGACAATTAAAAATTGTTTCTCACATTTACATTAAGATCGAAACCACATTAAGCGTTTTTCATGCGTTTTCAGACGAGTTGACAGAGCAGGAAGCTCTCCTATTGGCTGATTGATTGAATTACTTCATGCAGATAATTACAATATATACAGGCTTATACATAGATAAATAGCTCACAATATAGCACACTTTTCAAGCTGATTGGTTGGCGTTGGGTTAGCTGATAATCAGCCAATCGGAGATCTTCCTGCTTTGCCGACTAGTCTGAAAACGCCTGAAACAACGCCTAATATAGTCTCACCCTGATGACTGCCTGTTGATAATCAAGTGAAACAATCATGAGTATAAATCGCATTTGGGAATGGACCAGAGATCAACATTTTGAACAGAGTTTATTGAATTCTATCCTATTATATTAAGCGAGCAACTTACGTATTTATACGTATATCTGGTTATTTTTATATCTGGTTATTTTTATATCTGATTATTTTATATCTGGCTATTTCTACATCTGGTTATTTATGTTCAACGGATCTCGAAAACGGCTCTAACTATTTTCATGAAATTTGGAGCGTAGTAGGTTTATGATATAAAGAATCGATTGCTCTATGTCTCATCCTTGGGAAAACTCGCTGAACGACATTAAAAGGATTATTCATCCTTGGCTGAAACAGCTGTGGATAGTGAAAAAGTGAGTATGTCAAAAATCAAATATCGCATCCCCAAAATTCATAAGATGACGTATAGCCAGCTGTGAAATATAAACACGATCATTTTAGAGGATTGTGTTCTGTTTATCAATAAATAAGATAACGAGCGAAGCTCGGTCCCCCGATATTAAAATTGAAGCTTCAATATGAGCAGGCTACTCATTGTAAGAAGTGAGACATCAATAAGAATGATTCATCACCAGTAGATAACCCGTGCTCTACAAGGGTCTAATTAAAAACTTGACAAACAGAAAACCTGACCTACTGAAATCTTGAAGAATTTAAAGTAGGCCTACATCCATCCTCGTTAAATTGAGAATCTATATGCAAAAATTCAAGTTAATCAGTTGAGTACTTCAGACGTGATGATGTATCATTCGTGAATTTCTTATCCCGTACGTTTATAAGCCAATTTTTTCCTTTATTATAGATTAAGGCATGAATTTCAATTCATGGAGATTATAATTGAGAATGAACTCTGAATCTTCTCACCTTATTCCATAGAAAAGCAGCGTAGAATACTTGTAATAGTAGACGACGGCTCCTTTGTAGAGAGTTAGTAGTACCGAGTGGCCGCACAACCTGCCACCCCACATTTTCCACTTATACAACGCAAAAATGAAAATGGGAGACATCAGATACATCTGAAAGTCGGTTATGAGTTGGTGGGCTGGTGGATAACACTGAAAGAATATGAAGGATATTAAGATTGATCTTTATAACCTTGAAAACATCTGTAAGAAATTGAAGCATCTTCGTGAACAACCCTTAGTAAAAATTAAGGCCACCTATTGTGGATGGTGATAATTTAAAACAGTAGTATTATAATTTAGTAAATAAATTATTGGCAGTACAGACCGTTAGCTCCAACTATACGGGCTTCTACGCGCTGAATTTATTTCGCGCGTCTTCAGAAAATGCATGGTCTCTTATGGGAAGCGTTTATTTACTCGCTCGTATAGTTTACCCCAAGAGACATGCATCCGGCTAATGAGCGGAAAAAATTCAGTGCGACTGAGACCTTAGAGATGAAACCAAATAACGATTTTAAAATCATTAGATATTTAAATTTTGTATAATGCATTAAAAAAAAAACAAATAAAACAAAAACAGTTTTGGGTTTATAAGCCTGTGGTACTTTCTGTAAGTTGTGTAATTCTGAATGATTAATAAATAAAAACAAATCAATATAATTCAAAAATTCAATATTATAAATATATGACAAGTTGTATATGGAGTATTTTATCGCCGTAGAATGTTCTAAAATTTCCTAAATTACAATGATCTAAAAAAATACACACATAATATATGCTTTCAATTGATTGAAAATCAGAAGTAAGAGGATGAAAAATATATTAGAGATACTGTCTTTTTTATTTAGGGCTACTTTTGAATATAAATAGAAATATAAATCCGAGTACCCTTTTTAAAATTATTTTGTCACAACATTTTTCGGCTATATGATGCCATTATCAAGTCAAGTCAAATTTAAACTTCATAATTGCATCATATTAGCCGAAATATGTTGTGACTAAATAAGTTTAAAAATGTACATATATTTATATTTTATTTATATTAGAGATACTATATGGACAATATATAATAGGCCTCTGTACTTGGAAAAATGTGATACAGTAGGTTTGTTTGGTAAAATATGGGGTGACACAGAATAACGAAAACTTTTTAAAACGCCATAAAACATTAGTGAAGGGCAAAAATGATTTTATTCAAACTAATGTAACGTTCAAGACTAGCCATTTGAGAATTATTAATAACACTATCACTTTTGATAATTACTTCCTCAAGCTGGCTCCTCCTGCACGAATACACTCTTGAAATCGAGTGAGATTCCTGAACGATTGCTGCAACATCTCATCTGGGACATTGCGGATTTCATTTTGGAATATGTTTAATTTTAATTAATTCAAAAGTTCTTCATGAAATTGTGAGCGGAATCCACTCTGCATGACATTCAATGGCAACTGTCGAGTGAGTATTGTCATAGAGAACCAATAGCATAAGTATATCCCATGGTATAGGGCATTTATGTCGCAACTTTTACTGTTATCTCAAGCTGATAGCCCACGTAGTTCTTTCCTGTGAAGCTTTATGACGCTGGTAGTCTCTCTATTGTGCCGGTTCATACACTCTTACCCCAACAAAACAGTAAAATTCGACAATAATCAACAGTAATCGGCTGAGAGAACAGTAAAAGTTGCGACATAAACGCCCTATACCATGGGATTTCTACTACGCTATTGTTTCTCTATGGTATTGTGCAGTAACCGTGTAATCTCACGATTAGGTTGCGTTTCCGGGTTCCATGATTTGTCCACCTGCGATTGTTTTTATGGAGCTATCAAATCAAACGTTTTCACAACTTGACAAATACTGTGGTTGAATCAACAACAGACAAATTCAAAATGAAATTAACAATATCCCAGCTGAAATGTGTAGCAATCGTTCAGGAACCTCACACAGATTTCAAGAGTGTATTCGTGCAGGAGGACGCCATCTTAAATAAGTAATTGTCAAAAAATGATAGATGTTATATTAATTCTCAAATGGCAAGTCTTGAACTTTACATAGTTTGAATAAAATAATTTTGCCCTTCCTACTAATATGTTTAATGGCGTTTTTAAAAGCTTCCGTTATTCTGTATTTGATATTATAATTCGTAAATTGAACTCTTATGATTTTCTGCTTGTTTGTTATTTATGAAAAACTTTATATGACAGCTTCAAACTGCCCGCATTCCTCATTAATAACATAAATGCGTCTCATTCAACCAAAGTTGTCAGTTTGAATTGAATCTCACTTAAATTTGTAGGATTGATGATCCATTAGATTTAATGAGTGTACTAGAACCCGGATTTGAGATGATATAATACTAATAGTTACCATATTATTGATGCCATCAAAGTTGCTAACATAGAATACCGATTTCCAAATATTTTCACATCCATCCAAAAAGTGATTTCCAACACTGATCATCAAGGGTCCACTTGACAGCCGTTTTGCAAAGAAAGTAAAACGCAGCAAAGTCATCAGGACACTGGAGTGAATCTGGAATATTTTAAAAGTGAATAGAATTTTAATTTTGATGAAAGTTATTTAACATTAGTATACAATGTGCGGCATCAAAACTTCCTTTTTTGAAATGCTCACTATTCAGTTAGTTGATGACATAGCGGAGTGCTATAGTGAGGCCCACGTTATAATGGCAGTGTTTGATTAGCTATCAGTATTGCTATCGTTGTCTATCATTCAACAAAGTGGATAGCGCTATCTCTTTCTCGCTTGCTCTGTTGCCAGATCGTCTTTTAATAATGTAGAATTAATAATTAATTAACAAAATATTTAATCTTAATTTATTATGAAAATTCATATGAAGTTATTGAAAAATATAATTTCTTGCTTAATAAAATATAATTTCTTGCTTAGTAAAATATAATTATTGATTATTTTGAGCAGTTAATATACACACTCAACCTGTATCAGCTACCATCTATAGATGGCATTGACAAGACAGGATCGGCAACGTTGTTCTCCTATCTTTCTCCACTGCCATTATAACGTGGACCTCACTATAGAAATAGGTACTCTAAGTGTATCCAGAATGGGAACGTCACCTCCATTATACTCTTCAAAACTACATTAAAAACTATAATACATCCTTATATTTAAAAATATAATGAAACTTTTCTCTTACAATGCGTTTTATAAAGTTTTGAAAAAATGTTTGGATGCCGCACTCTGTAACTTATTATGTATGCTAATAATGCAATAAGTGCTCCAATAAAAAAATGTATGATGCTCCAAATGTAAATACCTTTCAAATATTGTATTAAAATAGTTTCTTAGAAGAGTAGAGAACCGAAAATCAGAGTTAATTATGATTGTTATGAGGTGTGTACAAGATTTTCAATGAATATGTTTGAAAAAGATGTATTACACAGGAAAAATGTGCATCCAACTTACTTGATATATCGTTGTATGTACATGTGCAGAATATTCATTCTACCGCCATTTTTTAGTTTTTTGATGGTAAAGTAGGATGTAAGTAGACCGCTTATAAGAACGAATGTATCGACGCAATTCCAAACAACACGAATTATCATAGAAGCTTCGTTTTCCATCATCTATAGAGAGAAAAAAATCAATTGTACTAGTTTCAAAAATACTTTTTACGAAATAGCAGTCTGAATTTGATGAATAAAATCTATTAGATTCTACCTTCTGCCATATTATAATACAGAAAAGATAGCATGAGAAGATATCCTATGGTATAGGGCGTTTATTTTCCATAACTCAAGCCGATTGTCCTAGTGGTTAATTTTCGTGAAGCTATGTGACACTGGTACTCTCTCATACTGTGCCGTTCTTACACTCTCACCCCAACAAAACAGTAATAATAATAGACAGTGATAGTGATAAACATAAATCGGCTTGAGTTAACAAAAATCAACGGCAATTAGAAGCAATTATTAGAGTAGATAATACTGATTACCTGAACCACGGAGTAGAGAACACTATTTCCTATTCCGTGCCTGAACTAAATAAATGAGACCGATAAGTAACTACAAAAACAGTTGAAAATTATACGTCTTTGAGAATAATTCTATACATTTATACATTTAATTTTATAATTTATATATACATTTTTGTTTTGCTGAGGGGTAAATGCCCTGGTGCAGAGTTAACGGGAAAGCTATATTATTATCAAAATTCAACTACAAAAACAGTTGAAAATTATACGTCTTTGAGAATAATTCTATACATTTATACATCCAATTTATAATATATATACATTTTTGTTTTGCTGAGGGGT
>NW_024092004.1:0-17911 GCF_014356525.2 Nilaparvata lugens | reverse complement strand
AGGCTCGCTTCGCTCGCCATGTCCGTCTAACCAGGGGGCTCCGCCCATGGACCCCGACTTCATCGTCCAAGAATGAGATCAGCAGGCTCGCTTCGCTCGCCTGCATTTTTCATTTGAGTATTTTTATCATATGTTAGGACAATCCAGTCGGGGGTCCAGACTAAACGGATATGGCGAACGAAGCGAGCCTGACTGCTAGTAATATAATATTCCCAGGATTGAAGTACAGTGCCCATTCAATTTTTCCGCGATAAATGAATTTAAATCTTCAACTTGGTGCCAACCTAACAAGTCAACTCAACTTAATGCTGCCACCTGACAAATGATTAATTTAGTTGCCAGTAACAACTGTTTCGAAGAGGTACTCTATCTAGATTATAGTTCTATAGTAGCATATGATATGGAAATTTCAATTATAATAATAGATTGGGAGAGAGAATATACATGCTGAAAGACTAACTTAAACCCTTAAAAACAACCTTTAGAGTTAAAATATTGCCAAAAGATTTCTTAGTGCGCCTTAAAGGGCCAACTGAACATACCTACCAATTTGACCGTTTTTGGTCCGGTAGATTTTAGTTCTGCGAGTGAGTCAGTCAGCAGTCAGTGAGTTAGTGGTGCCATTTCGCTTTTATATATATATAGATTTGGCATGTAATATGTTTGTCTTTTGTCATTAAAATAACTCTAAGGTTTTAGTTTTCATACAGGAAATCATTAGACTAATAGAGATAATTATAATGGGTAATCCATGAAAGGTGTAACAGCCGAAGGCAAGTCCATGGATTCTACATTACATTTGCAACAAAAAACGTACAGTGAAATATACTTATATCGACCTCAGTTCTCAAGTTATATAGATTTTTGTATATTTTTGAAAAACATCAATAACTAGATATCTATCAGTCAGAATCTAATTCTAAGTATATGGTTTGAAAGAGGAAGAAATTTCCAATAAGATTAATATAATTTATGCTTTTGTTCGATGATTTTGAACATCTTAGGGCGCTCAAAGTTGAAAAATTACATTCGTCGAGTTCAAAGCCAAATTTCAAACAGTTTGTACTCTCATAAAAAGTTCAAAACGTCGAAACAAGGAACAAATTATATGAATGTTATTTGAAATTTCTTGACTTTCCTTCCATATCTTTAGAATTAGATTTTGATTGTTAGTTTTCTAGTTTTGACGTTTTCCGAACCAATATCGAAAAATTTATATATCTCGAAAACTAAGGTCGATATAGGAAAATGTTACTGGCCATTTTTGTTGGAATAATTATTGTTAGTCATGTGAAATATTTCGTCTTTGACTGTTACTTTTTCGTTGACATTCTGTATAACGTTACTGTACTATACGTTATTATACCGTTACTACGGTACTATTGAACGTTATTGATTCATTACAAAGCTTGAAACTTATGACACTACATTGTAGCTATACTACTAGTTCTGTGAACAGTAGACCTCACGCAGTTTTCTCTTCCACGAGTATCTTGTGTCACCTGTTCTAGTTGTGTGTGATTGCCATCATGTTCACCACATTAAAATTTTTTCATCATTCAAAAAAAAAAAAAAACTCTTACAAGTGATAAACAAACTATGCTAGTTGAAAACATCACAGGTGGCAATCATATGATTCGCCACATAGTTGATTCAGTTGAATCACAATGCACTATTGAACATAATTTACTCTTAAAACTGTTATTTGATTTCAAAAACTCACTTATGTTAACAAACTCAGTTCAAGTTGAATTGTATCCCAATATGATATTTATCCAGTTCCGTGTTAATCTTCCATGTGATGAAAATATTTCTCAAATATGATTGGAAATTAAATTTTCAATCGAAAATATTCTATTTTCTCCAGCATTTTTTAATTCATTCGGTCATTTTTTAAATTTTATTTTAAATCACTTATTAAATTTGTTTTCAAATGTGAGAATATTGATACTGATGGGCACGCATCATAATATCATGACTGCAAAACTAAATATTGAAAATATTTCCACCTTATAGAAATAGACACGGCTTCTCCAGAAACTGTGTAATGCATGCAATGAATAATCCACTTGTCAGCTGATTAATTATGAATAATTCTATAGTCTGATTAATCCAATCTTCAAAAGTAGATTATATATACATAGCTTTTTGTGTAGTTGAGAAGTTGATATTGTGGTGAATATTCATATTTTAAAAAAAATACTAAGAAATTGTCAAAAAACCACAGATTTATTGATACTTAGAAAGACCGGTTTCGGTTATTACACCATTGTCAATCTCTGATAAAACGATATACTCGTAAATATCTCTCAGTTTATCAGAGATTGACAATGGTGTAATAACCAGAACCGGTCTTTCTAAGTATCAATAAATCTGTGGTTTTGACAATATCTTAGTATTTTATTTAATATATTAATATAGTGTTATCGGAATATGAAAAATTCCTTTTCCTTTCATATTATCCTTAAATTCAAAATTTCAAAAAAAAACTTGTATATACATCGGGGCGCAGTTGAGAAGGAATATTCCTGCAAATCTCATAGAATTCTATCAACGCGTTTGGTCGTGAATGCGTTACATAATACATACAGACAAAGATAATCAGAGTTAAAACATAGACCTCGCTTCGTTCGGTCAATTAAATCTATATGAAGGAAGCTACATTATAGCAACTCATAGTTCAATTGAAGAAGGAGAGGCATTCTCTGTTCTCTCATTTCTGTAGCATGAAAAACAGTTAAAGTCTGTTCAGTAACCTTCTATAGTGAGTTTCATCACTTGAAATTGTCAGTATTGGATCAATGGGAAGCATTGATGTTGATTAATGAGGAATGCTGACAGTTTTAAGTGAATCTCATTGTGAAATTATTTGTAGAGGTAAACTGGGAGCCTACAGCCAGAGAAAACTCCTATAATGCATTAATGCATTAATATTATTGCATTAATATTAATGCTTATGCATAATGCATTATATTAATGCATTAATGCACTCCTACAATGCAAAACTCCTGCTATTATTAATTCTGTGCTACAGCCCAAAAAGAATGGCCTAAATGTTGATTGATAGAAACCGACCCCGGAGCCATATGGCACTTCATATACGCACACATACACAGATCAACACTGAAGGTGATGTATACAGAATTCACAGACAGTTCTTCTGGCATTTGATAATTTGAAATTTACTCATCTATCACTTATCAACTAGTAGTTCTGTGAACAGTAGACTCAAGCAGTATTCTTATTAACAAGTACCTGATTGAACTATAGACCTTATGGAAATACAGCAATAGACTGGCTTCTCCATACATCTGTGTAATCACTTGTCAGCTGATCTATGATGAATATTCTATAGTCTGATTTTTACTCCAATATTGGCGTTTGAAGGAGGCTCCTTTTCCCTTTTATATTATCCTTGAATGCAAAATTTCCAAAAACTTGTGTATACTTCGACGCGCAATTAAAAAAGGACATACCTGTCAAATTTCATGAAAATCTATTACCGCGTTCGTCGTAAATGCGCACATAAAAACATATAAACATTCAAACATTAAACATTTAAACATTAAGAGAAATGCCAAACCGTCGACTTGAATCTTAGACCTCACTTCGCTCGGTCAACTATCCTTGCACATAGCCTACAAAATACATCAACTCTGTACTAAGTGAATGTATACTTCTTCTGGTTTGAACGACTTGAGTAATTACAGTTTACAATTTACTCCTTTTTTAGTTGTTCTCAGTTGTTTTTAAGCATGACAGTAGCTTCAACTATAGTGAGGTCCACGTTATAATGGCAATTGAGAAAGATAGGAGTACAACGTTGCCGATTCTCTGTCTTGCAATGAATTCTATAGACGGCGGTGATACAGGTTTATTGATGTAATTTGACTGTTCATTCTCGTTTGGAATAATCAATTTTATCTTATTAAGCAAGAAATTATATTTTCAATAATTACAAATTGAATTTTCATAATTAAGATTAATATTTTAGCCTAATAATATATCAACACAGCCTATGTAGCCTATATTGGTTCATTGTTACATGATCTGTGCTTTTATAATTATTATAATTCATCCAATTAATAGAGTCACTCAAATTAAAAATCTGGTGTGGTACACTCACACAACTTTCCTTGCTCATATTCGAAACTACGATCAGACTTTTGTATATGTGTATATATATTGTTTTCAGAGTACTTTTTCCTTTGTGTAAATTGTGAAATTCAATGATTTTTTTAGTCGTCATTTTTTTAAAGTCGTCAAAACAGCTGTTCTACAGATGAAATATCTCGACTATGTGTTCTTTTTATGAACTGCTCTACCTACCTACCTCATGCACGAGAAGGAGGTTACAAAGTCCATTTCTCAAGGATGGGGTGGACCCCCCATTAGTTCCCAGAAAGGAGACTCATGCCAGTTAATAGAGCTGATAAATAACTATACAGAGTATGAATTTGAAAAAAATCGGTCAAGTTGTTTTGAAAAAATCGTGAAAAACATGGTTTTTTAGTAATTATCCGCCATTTTTCTCAAGAATATTACGGAGCTCCTGCAATTTTCCAAGGAAAAAACTCATGTCATTTGATAGGACTTATGAATAGCTACCCATGGCTTGAATTTGAAGAAAATCGTTAGAGCCGTTTTCGAGAAAACCGTGAAAAACCTGGTTTTTGGTCATTATCCGCCATTTTTCTCAAGAATATTACGGAGCTCATGGAATTTTCCCAGAAATGAGACTCATGCCAGTTGATAGTGCTTATGAATATCTATCCATGGTATGAATTTGAAGTAAATCGTTAGAGCAGTTTTCGAGAAAACGGTGAAAAACATGGATTTTTAGTCATTATCCGCCATTTTTCTCAAGAATATTACGGAGCTCCTGAAATTTTCCCAGAAATGAAACTTATGCCAGTTGATAGGGCTTAAAAATAGCTATCCATGGTATAAATTTGAAGAAAATCGTTGGAGCCGTTTTCGAGAAAACCGTGAAAAACATGGTTTTTTAGTCATTTTCCGCCATTTTTCTCAAGAATATTACGGAGCTCCTGAAATTTTCCCAGAAATGAGACTTATGCTAGTTGATAGGGCTTATAAATAGCTATCCATGATATAAATTTGAAGAAAATCGTTAGAGCCATTTTCGAGAAAAACGTGAAAAACATGGTTTTTTAGTAATTATCCGCCATTTTTTCCGCCATCTTGAATTGAATTTTATTGAATTTCTTATTGTCGGGTCCTCATGGTATAGGGACCTTAAGTTTAAAATTTCAAGTCGATCGGTTAATTAGGAATGGAGTTATCGTGTTCACAGACATACACACACACACATACACACACCACACACACACACATACACACATACACACACACAGACCAATACCAAAAATCATGTTTTTGGACTCAGGGGACCTTGAAACGTATAGAAAACTTGAAATTGGGGTACCTTAATTTTTTTTGGAAAGCAATACTTTCCTTACCTATGGTAGTAGGGCAAGGAAAGTAAAAAGAGTTAAATGCGTCTTGTCGAATACCGTAAGGCTACTCAAAATTTTATCAAACTGCAGAGCTACAGTTTTATTTGATATAATAAACTGCTTCTCTAACAATGGAACATTTTATTTCCTATCAATCTTTACAAAAAACCTATGAAACACCTGCTCTACAAGAAAACAAACACTATTTCCAGTCTCAAATATCTCATCTCTCATACAATCGGCAATAAACAACAAACTCCAATTATTAAGTTCTATGCTAGAACGTATTGCAATAAAATACTGGGCGTATCCACCAGTTATCAAATCAGGTTACTACGACCAATTTTACATACATAATTGACATGACACAATGTGTATAATACACACAATGTAATATATATAGTGCCATATATCAATTACATCACTATAGTGAGGTCCACGTTATAATGGCAGTGGTGGAAGATAGGAGAACAACGTTGCCTCCTCTATCTTGTCATGCGTCTATAGACAGTAACTGATACCGGTTTATTGATGTAACATTAACTGTTCATTCTCGTTTAAAATTATCAATTATATTTTTCAATGATTTTTCATAATCAAGATTAAATATTTGATAATTAATTATCAATTCTACATTGTTAAAATCGATCTGGCAACAGAGCAAAGCGAAAAAGAGATAGCCCTATCCGCTTTGTTGAATGACAGACAAGGATAGCAATACCATTGCTAATCAAACACTGCCATTATAACGTGGACCTCACTTATACATACACTGAGTTTAGCTGCAGTGATATTCACTTGAACTGTCAGCATTGTTTGAATGGGAGGCATTGATGTTAAATATTAGAAATGCTGACAGATTGCAGTGAATCTCGTTGCAAGCTTTAGGCATATTACAATATTTGTAGGCAAAGAGTTGAAGATCTAGGCTTCACCACAATACAAGGCCACAACCATATTTGAACTAACTACAGTTATGTATTTGGCTATCTATAAGTGGCCAACGACCTAATGTATCTGATCGTGACTTGAGCCTTTGAAAGACAATTAATTTTATCTAGGATTTGTAATGATAGTCATGGATAAAAATTCATGACTATCTATATATATAAAAGCGAAATGGCACTCACTCACTGACTGACTGACTCACTCACTCACTCACCACTCACTCACTCACTCACTCGCATAACTAAAAATCTACCGGACCAAAAACGTTCAAATTGGTAAAATGTTCAGTTGGCCTTTAGAGGCGCCCTAAGAAATCTTTTGGCAATATTTCAACTCTAAGGGTTGTTTTTAAGGGTTTAAAGTTCGTCTTTTAGCATGTATATTCTTCTTCTCCCAATCTCTTAATTATAATTGAAATTTCCATATCATATGTTACTACAGAACTATAATCTAGATAGAGTACCTCTTCGAACAGTTGTTAACTGGCAACTAAATTAATAATTTTGTCAGGTGGCAATAAGTTGAGTTGACTTTGTTAGGTTGGCACCAAGTTGAAGATTTAAATTCATTTATCGCGGAAAAATTGATTGGGCACTGCTACTTCAATCCTGGGAATATTATATTACTAGCCGTCAGGCTCGCTTCGCTCGCCATATCCGTTTAGCCAGACGTTTAGTCTGGACCCCCGACTGTATTGTTCTAACATATGATTAAAATGCTCAATGAAAATTGCAGGCGAGCGAAGCGAGCCTGCTGATCTCATTGTTGGACGATCCAGTCGGGGGTCCAGGGGGCGGAGCCCCCTGGCTAGAGACGGATATGGCGAGCGAAGCGAGCCTGACGGCTAGTGATTCTATTATATCTGTGGTACAAATTAATGAATAGTTATCGATAGGAATTGGGCCTACTATCAAAATCTCGAACATTTTCAGTTGAATATAAGTATTGTAATTGTTATATAGTATCTACCTGTTACTTCACTTACCCTAATTATTATTTTATTTGAAGTAGTATAATGTTCAGGTCATATAGAAACTAAAATTCTGAAAAGCGTGTAAAATACCTGTAAAATATCAGCATTTATTTGAGCTTTGGAAATGAAAAAAAGAACATATTTATTATGCATGAAATAAATATTGTAACATTGATATAGATCTTGTAAATCGGTTTATTTTTAATTCTAGTTCTTATTATTCATTTTTATCTTTTCTGTCCTATTGGGTTTGTTATTCAAACTTCAAATATATTAATTTTTTGAATGTTTTATTTAGTTTTTAATAACTTATTTCCTTCTTTTCAGGTGAGTGTTTTGGAATACATACAAAAATAATGTATTCAAAGGTGTTAAACGTAAGTTAATTTCTTACTCAATACCAATTATTTAAATGTGTTATTTCCCACATACGAATTATTTTTAACCTTAAATTCCAATAACTTACTAAAATAATGAGTGATCATTCATACATCTCTGGAAACAGGACCGAAAGTTTATCTTTGAACGGTGTACTGCTTATAGTCTGGGTATAGTTGTAGTTTTCCCCGCTAGAAAGCGCTAGACTGTTGCTGTTGTCAACTTTAGTAACAGGAACTCTCACTAGGTAGCGCTAGTAAGCTTGACAGATTCCCGAGCTGTGAATCCTTCACCTCTGGCCTGTTACTTTGCTTCCATAAACAGAACTACAGTTACAAAAATAATGTTTCAAGTTGCAGCCATCTTTACAACTTACATTTTTCGACGATAAAAAGCTTTCAAGAACTCCGTTACCTTTGAATTCCTCTGTCGTTAAACGTCGAATACCTTGAAGAATAAAAAACTAAGTTATTTTAATTTCACTCGTGTTAAATGTAAGCTAACTAGCCTACCTTCTTATTTTAATTGTTATGAGGTAGATTATAATTATTTCAATTGTAAACAGTCCTCAAGGGTTTTTAACAGTATTTTACTGCTCACTCATGTACCACATAACGGCTTCACAATGGTAAGATTTTACAGAGTATTAAAATGAATTGGGGCCAAAAAATTAATAGAGAGGAGAGGAAGAAGAAGAAGAAGAAAAAGAAGAAGAAGAAGGAGAAGAAAAAGAAGGAGAAGAAAAAGAAGAAGAAGAATAAGAATAAGCGAGAAGAAGTAGAAGGAGAAGGAGGAGAAGAAGAAGAAGAAGAAGAAGAAGAAGAAGAAGAAGAGAAAAAGAAGAAGAATGAATCTAAAATCAGTTTCAATATTTTAATTGGTAATGAACTTAGGCCTTCTGAGGTTAACGAGAAGTACATAAAAACCAGAACTCAGAATCTTCAAACTGATTTCAGTGAAAAATCAAAGGAACACTGAGAAACAGACAGAAATCTAGGTCTATACAAATTTCAAACTTTAAGATATATCAACGAATTGCAAATTAGTTGGGAATGAAGTGGTAGGCTAATGTGATCATACATTATGTCATTTACAACTAGTAGTTCTGTGAACAGTAGACCTCACGCAGTATTCTCATCCACAAGTACCTGATTGAAACTATAGATCTTATGGAAATACAGCAATAGACTGGCTTCTCCACACATCTGTGTAATCACTTGTCAGCTGATTTATGATGAATAATATTCTATAGTCTGATTTTTACTCCAATATTGGCGTATGAAGGAGGCTCCTTTTTCCTTTTATATTATCCTGGAAATGCAAAATTTCCAAGAACCTTGTATATACGTCGACGCGCAATTAACAAAGGAACATACCTGTCAAATTTCATGAAAATCTATTACCGCGTTTCGCCGTAAATGCGCAACATATAAACATTTAAACATTAAGAGAAATGCCGTACCGTCGACTTGAATCTTAGACCTCACTTCGCTCGGTCAATTAAATAGGATATTTTCCTGAAAATACCATTTTTCTGAAATCATTTTAAAGTATCAGGCTACCATACACATAACAGTTTGAAATCATTGTACCGTATTTGAATTTTCTTTTTTGAACTTTATTTGAAAAAATGTTTTGAAAATCAGGATCAGCTACTTGAATTCCATTGACGATATCTTTAATCTTCTCTGTACTGCTGTATTATTGAAGCTCAATCTGATCTGTAATAAAGTTTTATTAGTTCAACTGAAGTTCGTGTAGCACATTGACAGTCATGCGGGTGATCTATTCTGGCTCTGAAAATAATCTATTATTATTGTGACTTGTGGGATGATATTGTCACTGTTGGGAATGACTAACCCTATTGGGAAAGACTGTGAGATTTTTGACTACTGAGTCTTTACTCTGGAGATAGTGTTAACTTACTTGTCAATAATTGACAACAAGATATTGTTAAGGGGTTCGCAAATTCCTATACCAACAATGTTAAAATTTCCAATATTCAGGTACATTTTTTTGTTTTATTCCCCTTTTATTTCTCTATTCTAAGACACAGGCATTTTCCAGTATTACATAAAATTTTTTTTTTTTTTCAAAACATCCAAAACTTTGAATAATTTTTGATCAAAAAACTTTCTTTAATAATTTTCAGCATCAATATTTTTCTATAATCCTGTGTTAATATATAGATACCTCCAGTATGCAACAAACATGTTGAGTTTGTTGAAATATCTCCAATAGTTGCTGAGAAAAATGTACCTCAGTGTGAAAAAATAAAATTTTGAGAAAAACGCATTTAAACTCACGGTGGTTTGCAAATTCCTATACCAACAATATTCAAATTTCCAATAATATTCAGGTACATTTTCCTCAACAACCAGTAAAGATATAGCTATGAATTTTTTTCTGTTTTATACCCTTTTTGTTTCTCTATTCTAAGACACAGGCATTTTCCAGTATTACATTTTTTTTTCAAAACATCCAAAACTTTAAATAATTTGTTGATTGATATAATTTTTCAGTGCAGAGGTCTCAAGAATAATTTTATTCGTCAAAACAAAGCTCAAACAGCTGCATATCATATATCATTGTCATCAGAAAGACCGGGAGAATTCGAAAATGTAAAAAAAAAACAGAAATCCAATTTTTTACTAAAATTTATTTAGCGATCTCCCTTAACCCTAAAGAGACACACTGGGGTGTTTCACATCCCAGGGATTTTTTTTCTTTACTGCAGTTGACAATATTAAACAGATGGGAATTTATGCCCAGTCTACATTAGGTTTGTAGTATTGTCAACTGCTCTCCACCACTTCCAGTCAGTAATAGCATTCTACAAGGTCACCAGCTCATCTTGTTCAAGACTTTTATCAAACACTTTTATTACAAAGATTTACTTGTATTGTCACTACGAATGTGGGATGATGGATCAGATTGGAATAAATGCTATGATTCTCTACAACTTGAGTTTCAAAACAATAAAATGAAGAGACGTGAGTTTTAAATTGGGGTATTCAACACCCCAGTATGCCTATTGTGTTAGCATAAAGTAAGTGTGTCTCTGTAGGGTTAATTGTTGTCAGTTGGAAATGCATCAATCAGTCGGTTTAGAAAAGTGACGTACCCTCGGTTCTCCCATAGGATGGGTGACAGCGTGTAGCCAGCTCCACTAACCACAGTTATAAGTTAATTACAGTAGTTTCAAACGAAGTTTATAAAATTATCAAGTTTAAACTTCATCTACAAGATATCAATAACCTTCTTGTCTGTGGTAATACCATACAGAGTTTTATACTAGTAGTTGATTGATTGATTGATTGATTGAGTACTTTATTCATGTAGATTACAATATATACTGGCTTATACACTTATATACAATAGCTTACAATACAGCAAAATTATAGATGAATTTACATAATATAGACTAAGAAAATAATTATTGAACTGTATATGATATGAAAAGGCAATTTGTAATATAATAACTATATTGTTATGCATCTACATAAATTGGCGGAGCTTTGGACATATCAATGTCCATTCTTCGGAAAGAATATTAAAAATATCCTCTCCACTAACTCTCTACCAAGTAGTTCTGTGAACAGAAGACCTCACGCAGTATTCTCATCCACAAGTACCTGATTGAAACCTGATTGTCGACTTGAATCTTAGACCTCACTTCGCTCGGTCAAAAGTTTTAGAGATTTCCATTCACTATGAAGGACTGACTCTAGGAAACCAGAAACGTTTGAACAATATATCAGGTGGTGTTCTATCCCTCCAAAGCAGTATCCTGTCTTTCTATTTGCTATGGGTGTGGACCAACGATCTATATATCAATGACATATGGTATATACATTTATCTATAGATATATCAATGCATGTGGATATGTAGTGGGAAACGACAGGTGTCTCCCTAGACTCAAACACCTGCCTGCCTCATCTTGCTATAGCGAGATTCACTTCATTCTGTCAGAATTAGTTGAATATTGGAAGTGTTGATGTTATGAATGAGGGATTCTGACAGATAGTAGGAGAATATCACTTCAGAAACTAATTGTGAAAATGTCAGCATTGTAGGACTGGGAAGTGTTGATGTAATGTATTAGGAACCTGACAGTTGAAAGTGGATCTAACGGTGGCTTGGCTCCGGTTTTTCAATCTGTGTCTGTAGAGCTGTAGTTGGGTAGAATGTCCACCTGTTGATTTTTTATATTTTCAGAGTTTAAGGCAGTCTTCTATAGTGAGGTCCACGTTATAATGGTAGTGGAAAAGGTAGTAGAACAACGTTGCCGATTCTCTGCCTTGCCACTGCCTTCTATAGAAGATAGATGATACCGGTATATCTGATGTAATATGAACTGTTTATTCTTGTTTGAATGTCAGTCATATTTTATTCGTCAAGGGAATTTTTTTTCCTACAGTTACCTTGAAAAGTGGCCATTCCTGCACTGATTGATGATTGATTGATTGAGTACTTTATTTATGTAGATTACAATATATACTGGCTTATACACTTATATACAATAGCTTACAATACAGCAAAATTATAGATGAATTTACATAATATAGACTAAGAAAATAATTATTGAACTGTATATGATATGAAAAAGTAATTTGTAATATAAAACTATAGATATTATATTGTATGCATCTACATAAATTGGCGGAGCTTTGGACATATCAATGTCCATTCTTCGGAAAGAATATTAGAAATCCTCCCCACTAACTCTCTACAACGAGAGAAAGAGTGAGAGAGAGTGAATGAGGAACTGAACAGCAGGGTGACTTGTTTGTTGAAATTCATGTATCATCGATGTGCTTCTTCCATTTTTGATGTTTGTTCTACATAAATATTGTATTATTTGCTTTGATTGTCTTGAACAATCGATTAGCCTCATAATTAAAGTTTATAGAGCTATGAAAAGGTTGAAGTGATTTCATCATTTTTAAAATATATAGTACGCTTTTTGGAATAAATAAAATAATTGATTAAAATACAAATTATAACAAATAGTTTCAGTGTTAGGCCTATAGTTTTTTATCCATTGTTTTATCACAGTCTATCACAGTCTGTGTATTGGTATGATACAACTATACAGTATATCATTCTAAATCGAATTCATAGTATATCTATTTGTAATTGATGATGTGTTCGTTTTTTGAAGTGTGGATAAATGTTATTTTGATGAGTGATAGTAGCTTAACCTAGATTTTTATTTGGACTTTAGTATAAATTTGAAAAGGGACAGTTTTGGGCATAACCCTTTTGTGCCTCCTCATATAACTGTAAAAATAATTGTACGACTGAGAAAATGAATGAATAAATATAAACTAAAAATTCTATCTTTCGTTACAAATTTCCCATGCTTTTACACTCCAGAGCGAAGCTCGGTCCCCTGATATTAGATTATAAGATCGCTTTATCCTATGCCACAGTGTACGGAAGAGTCTGTATTTCAAGAGTGTTCATACAAGCAATCAGCTGTTGTAGCTCATATATACCACCACTATATATTCAAGGACCACTTCACAGATATATTCCTGAATAAGAATAATACTGCCAGTTTAACCGTGAAACCCTCAACATCTCTCACCACAAAAATAACAACACAACACGTTCAGTCACTTGGAACAATGACCACCAGTTACACTGCAAACTGTCAGTATAGATTAAATAGGAAATATTAGTGTTTTATATACATTATAAAGCTAGCAATTTGAAGCGAACCTTACTTACTATAGCAGCTTGCACTTCAAACCCCCCAAATGGCAGACAACTCAAAACTAAGGGTTGAAGTGCATTATTTAGTGCAGTTCTTGTTGTTATTATCCTCGTAGATTGGTGGTCGTTTACAACGATTTTCCCCCACTATGTTTTGCCATTATTCCCCTAAATGATCATCCACACTCGTATTCCCCACTATTATGTTTGTCTAGTATTGCTGTAGAATTGTGCATTTCGATTATTTTATGCTGCAGTGCATTTTGATAAAGGCTTTGGGTGCGAGAAAAGTGTGAAAAATGTTAAAAAGAGAGGAGAGAGAGGATAGGATGAAGGTGGAGGGAAAGACAGGAGAATAGAGAAGAACAGGATAGGCAGAAGTGTAGAGAAAGACAGGAGAATGGAAGGAAGAAGATGAGAATGGAAGGGAAGAGAGGAGAATAGAGAAGAACAGGATAGGCAGAAGTGTAGAGAAAGACAGGAGAATAGAGAAGAACGAGGATAGAGAAAAGAAAAGAAAGAGAGGGAGAATAGTGAATCAGTGTGAGTGAGAAAGGTTTTAGAGGGGTGAGCTGGAGTACGTTTTTGAGTGTTTTGAGGGTTTGTAGGGCTAATCTGTGGCTTACTGCTCAATTGAGCGTTTGGAAACTCCCCTACGATTGGAAATGCCGTGTTTCAAGCTGCTGAAACTTTTAAACAAAGACTTATTTGTGCCGATGAAAGAGAACGATTTTGCACTGACAGAAATCCTTTATTTTGAAAAATCCAGTGAAATTGTTCAAGAAAACTTCTCCAATGAAGTATTTTTCAGACTAGTGTCTGAAATTTAAAGCATCTGAATTCAAAATCTACTTCGTGTAAAAAATTAAGGATGAACATTTTGTGAAGTGAACAACTACAAGACTTAACCTACTCCAGACTATGTGTAACCTTATCTAAATTTAGGAGAGGATTAGCTTATCTTATCAAGGTTATCTTATTTTTTATCTCCCTATCGATTTGATGATGTACTTATTGTATCAATCAATGAATGATAAAGTGTACGTTTTGCAACTGTATTATCTTTGAGAATGTTGCAATTATAAGTGAGAACTCTTAAAAAACCTAGAATTCACCTTTCTAGTTGAGTTTTTATGCTGTGAATCATCTTTTGTAAATGATTAATTTTTTCTCAAAGTAGAAAGAATGAAAAAATCAAAGTAGGAATAAAATCAACTGTACGAATACAGTAGTAATTGTAAACCTAAACTGATATCTGTACCTACTAATATCATCGATATTTATTAATTTATTCAAAAATCTATATGAATAGAGGATTTTATAATCAGTTCCACGTTATAACGACAGTTTTTGATTAGCAATGATATTGCTATCCTTGTGTATCATTCAATAAAGCAGACAGAGCTATCTCTTTCTCGCTTTGCTCTGTTGCCAGATCGTCTTTTACTATGTAGAATTATTGATTAATAACCAAATAATTAACTAAGCATGATTATTGAAAAATATTATTCCTGCATAGGATAGAATAGAATTATTGATTAGAATAGAATATAAGAATATAGAATATAGAATATAATTGATTATTTTGAACGAGAATGAACCGTTAATATCATATAAATAAATCAGCTACCGTCTATAGAAGGCATTGACAAGACAGAGGATCAGCAACGGTTCTCCTATCTTTCTCCACTGCCATTATAACGTGGGCCTCACTATAGTACGGTTCTAACGTTCTACATACATTCATGCTCATTGATTAAAGAAAAGCATCCATTGTCCCATGCTCAATTCTGCTTGTTGATTTCAAAGAGAATAATAATGAATAACTAGTAGTTCTGTGAACAGTAGACTTCACTTAGTATTCTCATTCACAAGTACCTGATTGAAACTATAGACCTTAGGAAATACAGCAATAGACTGGTTTCTCCACACATCTGTGTAATCACTTGTCAGCTGATTTATGATGAAATTCTATAGTCGGATTTTTACTCTAATATTGGCGTATGAAGGAGGCTCCTTTTTCCTTTTATATTATCCTTGAAATGAAAAATTTCCAAAAACCTTGTAATACGTCGAGCGCAATTAAAAAAGGGACATACCTGTCAAATTTCATGAAAATCTATTACTGCGTTTCGCCGTAAATGCGCAACATATAAATTTAAACATTAAGAGAAATGCCAAACCGTTGACTTGAATCTTAGACCTCACTTCGCTCGGTCAATGAATAATGGTTTTATTGCCAATACAAGAAATATTTTTACAAATAAAACAGAAGCAACAAACAAGAGGCTCAGATTGGAACTATTCTCCATCTGAAGTCTGGGAAAAGATGAATGAGTTGATAGATACGGTATTGATCAGTATATCAGTACTGAAATTGTACAACCAAATCACAGTGTTTTGAACGTTTTGGTATGAGATTGAGAAATCTATTTACTGTTCAAATGAAAGCATGTAGATGCGTAAAAACTTATGCGCCACTTATAAGAGCTTATGCTCATTTCATTTTTAACCTCATCTAGCAACACACTCATCGATTCTTGTTCGTACGATATTTTTCCGTTATTATAAATTTTATAAGATTAAACTGATGATTTCAAATAGATTATGTCTGTCAAGTTCCGTTTAATCTGATAGAATCAAAAGGACGGAAAATATCGTACGAACAAAAATTGTTATGTGTTTATGAACGGTTTTACTGTTTCTGTACGAATAGATTTTAAGGGTTAAAGAACGAGACGGGCCGCCGAAAACAATGATGGACAGGTAGAAGTTCTGGTGACCCTTCAGTGGTCGCCTATTGTTATTGAATAATTTCGACATTTTCGTGGTTTCCACTCTGAGGAATATATTGTTGTAAACTAGTGGTAGCATACAGTGATTGGATAAACCAACACATTATATCGATGATGAGTACAAATTTCGTCAACGTATTAAGAACTAGCTGGCCCGGCGACTTCGTACCGCCAATTAATTGCATCTCATACCAACTTTGGCTGGATGCACACCTGAGGAGGCGCGATGCGGCATTTTCATCCAGGTGCTTCTTGTTTATTGGTTTGATTGGAAGAGCTCACACATACTGAATCGGCCATTGCGTGGAACGGTGTGATAAGGCAATCTTCATAAGATCAACACTTTGTATCACCAAGCCGCGCCACCTCAGGTGGTCTTCGCTTAATCTGATGCACTATATTTTTATGGAAATTATCCAACAATCAGAATTTTATATCTCAATGTGCTTAGTTATTGTACAGCAGTTGTTCTTTCATGTGCATATTCTAAATTTACAGCATTTTGAGTTCTACGACCCAAGTTTGGACGTCGTTCGCACCGCGGCATTATTATTAGAATTATTAAAATTTTGTGAATCAGTAGAAACAAAAAATCTGGTGTGGCGCACTCACACAACTTTCCTTGCCGTTATGAAAATTGATCAACTGACGCTACTGTCCACGCTACTGTCCTTGAAACGTATAGAAATTTAGAAATGGGGTACCTTATTTTTTTTCGGAAAGCAATACTTTCCTTACCTATGGTAATAGGGCAAGGAAAGTAAAAATAGAAAAACAGATCTACCGACGGCTGTTGATGACGCAATGATTATAACAGCTGATTTTTTTTTGTGTGTGGCCAGCTCACAAATCTCTTCCATGAGGATTACATGTAAACTTTGAAGGACCGTAGGAAGAGTCCTGAAGTCGGATCATAATTTGATAGACCTTAAACCTGCTACTGAGCATAACAAACACAACTAAACAAAAATCATCAAATTCGGTGCAGCACATACAAAAGTTATTGAATGACAATTTGAGGCTCAATTCTTATTTATATTGATACTAGCAGTCAGGCCCGCTTTGCTCGCCATATCCGTCTAGACAGGGGGCTCCGCCCCCCTGGACCCCCGACTGGATCGTCCAAAATGAGATCACGGGCTCGCTTCGCTCGCCTGCATGTAGACCTCAGCGGAATCTCTGTACCGAATTTGAATGTATTATGTCAATTCGATCTCGAAAAACACCTGTTATTATCGGCATATCTTTGGCGAACAAAATTCTTCCACCTCAGCTAAACCTGTGTACTGAATTTTTTTTAATATATTTCCATCAATTATTGAAAAAGGTGAGGAACGCAGAAAAGCTGAGAAAACGCTAATTTTGGCTTATTGATAAATTGGTATTTAGGAGGCCCTGGATAGATGCATTTCAATCTTCAACTTGGTGCCAACCTAACAAAGTCAACTCAACTTAATGTCAACCTGACAAAATTTTTAATTTAGTTACCAGAACAACTGTTTCGAAGAGGTACTCTCTCTAGATTATAGTTCTATATCAACATATGGTATGGACATTTCAATTATAATTTTAAGATATTGGAATAAGAAGAATATACATGCTAAAAGACGAACTTTTA
>NW_024092003.1:0-17253 GCF_014356525.2 Nilaparvata lugens | reverse complement strand
ACTTTCTCATTATTATCATCCATTATTCTCATCATTCCTACTCTCAAACGCTGTGAGTCCACGAAAAGCATCTGACGAACATTAACCTATCTTCAGAAAAAATATTAAGAATTTCAAACAGAAATTCTATATTTTTTGGATTGTTTTTATGTGATAAATTACATTTGAAGCAATTTTATGGACATTTGGTAATGGTGAAGATGATTTTGAAAAGTTTTTTGGAAAATTGAAAATTGGGTTTCAACTTTCTTAACCTCAAAAATGTTCCAGCAATCAAATTTTCAACTGAATATGGTAACGCTAGTTCACCTCCATGGTGCACATTGGGTAACGCTAAATGGACTAGCAATAAAGGCGGTCAGACAAGAATGTTCTCCTGACCCAAATTACAACAGGCCCAATAAATTAAAAATATTCAGTGTAATATCTAGACATTTGAGACTCATGAGCTTTATATGTGTTGTGTATCTGCCATACGCTAAATAAATAAATAATATTAAGAACAAAATAATATCAATTCCTCTTAGGAGAATTGGAGTTTTTCCTAAAAATCGAGTTTTGAAGGCAAAAGTGAAAAACTGAAAAACTGATGATATAAAATTCTCAGATATGAATGAAGTCTCTAGATTATAATTCAAAAAAGGTGATAGATTGGATCCAAAAAACTATCGCGGAATCCCATGATCAATAATATTGTTAAAATTTCTACTCGACTACTCGAAATCGACTCTCAGACTGGGCAGATCGCGCAACGTACTCCCGAGTGCCAAAGTGGTTTTAGAAGAGGGCGTAGTTGTATCGATAACAATTTGTACTACAAACTTTGATCTTCAATCAGATCTCAGTAAGAAAACGCAAATTATTTGGTTTGTTCGTTGACTATGAATCGGCGTTCGACTCGGTGCTGCATGAACTTCTATGGCATGAGCTGGGTATGTGCGGAGTAAGAAGCAGAGTGATAAGGACGATGAGAGCGCTGTATGGCTTTGCCACACTCATAGTCGATAAGGGTCGTCAGGATGCAATTTCACAGCCTATAAAGGTGTCAAAAGGCGTTTTACAGGGAGATTCGTTGAGTCCTTTACTTTTTACATGCTTTAAGGGAAATAGAGCATCATTTTAGAGAGAGAGGTCTACATGGTATCCCTTTAAATAGAAATGTGGATGTCATGATGCTAATGTTCGCGGATGACATTGTTATTCTGGCAGACAGTGACTCAGATCTGAAAAACAAGTTGAAGTGCCTGGCCGAGTATTGTGATAAATTTAAGTTGTCAGTAACATAGATAAAACAAAGGTAGTTGCATTTCATAAAAAAGGCCTCAGACGTAATGCAGCTTCCTATTACAGAGATAAGAAACTGGATATTGTAAATAGCTATAAGTACCTTGGAGTTGAGTTCCACTCATCGGGAAAATTCAATAAATTCGCGGAGTTTCAAGCTAGTAGATCTAAATACATTGGAGAGACAACCATAAATATTCGAAGAAAAGCGAAGTCGGATGTTTGAGCGAGCAAATGAAGCTCTATGATTCAATTCTCATGCCCACAGTGCTATATGGATCGGAGATATGGGGTCTAAGTTGTATGAATATAGTGGAAAAGGCACAGCTTTATTTCCTAAAGCGTTTACTCCTGTTGAATAGAAGCACTCCCAGCTGGTCATTGAGATTGGAGACTGGAAGACTACGGTTGAGTAGTTTTATATTCGTCAAGTACATTTGTAGAGTTATGTCAATGGCTGACGGGAGATACCCCAGATAATGCATTGATAGATTATACGAGTTGGCGCAGCAAGATCAAAATAACCAAGGTAACTGGGTGTGTTTGTTGAAGAATCAGTTGCATCTGGCGGGTTGCAATCTGGTTGGAGATTGGCAGGACAGAGAAAAGTTTTCTAAAGTCTTACAAGTTGAAAAAGGAAAACTAGTACAAAACTGTTTTGACAGACTCTACGGAGAAAACATAGAAGCAGCTCTGAACTCAACAAGCAGCCCACATTATAAAAGATTGAACCCTCTTTTCATGATTGGGGAACAACTACTGTATGAAATGTCTTTCGCGAAAACGCGCTGCGTCGCCCAACTGCGCTTAGCCACTAGAAACTCTTTCTATTTCTATAATAATAGAGACCTGGGAATATGGATTTACAGCTCATTAGAATGCCCTATTTGTAATATAAAAGAGAAGGAATATGTGGAGCATTTTCTGTTAAGGTGCGCGATGTATGGTGGAATAAGAAGACACTATTTAGAAAGATTCACTACAAATGTAGTTACTGACGATGACAAACTCATGGTATTACTTTCGAGCTTTACGGAGCAGAAAATCAACCGTTTGTATGTGTATACAATGAAAGCAATCGAAATCAGATCTATGATAATAAACACTTGAATAATGTCCGATAATTATAGTCAGGAAACAGAGGCTATCATTGAAAATATTAAAAGTATCCGATGCTCATTTTAGACGGTTAAGTGGGGAATGCAGTGAGCTGAATAAAGTAAGTCTGATGGGGATAGATTGAGCTCTAAAAATAAGATACTTGAAAGAGATTATTGTATGTGTGACGGATTATTATAAAAAAATGTATTATTGGATATATTTGTCTAGAATTTATTATTGTTAAAGTTAATACTGTTATTACTCGTTCCGTTTATAAAATACAAATAGGTAGATATTTAAAACTAGAATGTTATTATTGTTGATTATTATAAATGGTATTTTATTAGTATCTGAGAAATGTAGTGTTTGATAAATTTTACATAAAATTCATTATTCCTTTAGTTGAACTGTTATTGCTCGTTTTAAAATATGTATAGGTAGATATATAACACTGGAATGCTATGATTGATAAATATGGAATTGTTATTACATAAAAATGTACAGATAGATATTTTATTTAAAATTTCAAATTTTTTGAATGTAATAGATCTATTCTTCTGTATATTAGGAACATGTACTTATTAAAGTACTCTTAATTGTGATATATATTCAAAGCATGATTTAAGACACACCAGTAATGTGATATCATGGGATGTAATGACTGTATTCAACTCAACTCGTTTGTATTAGCATATGTGCTTGAAACAAATAAATTTTATTTATTTATTTATTTTATAATTCATATTGTATCCAATCTATTGAGTTGGAATCACATGGTAACTGAAAGGAGTAGAGTAGCTTGAACCTGAAATCATGATAGAAAAATCAATTTGAAGCCTTCATATTATTGTTTTTTCATAATATCACTGATGAGAAATTATTTTAGAAACTGTAACATCGTGTTACAGGACAGGAGAATATTGATCGGAAGGTAATTTTTAAACCAACAAAAAGGGACCATCAATCGTAGTGACTTCTATTTCACTATTCAATAATAATATTATTATAATTTCAACTCGATGACTACACGTATGCCTATCAAAAAATACATTGATAATGTTCCACATAGATTATATTAATTATAATCTAAATTTGCTATCAAAATGTTTGTTTTTCGGTTCGTGTTTAGAAATTTCACTAGAAAATAAGTGAATATTCTCTATTTTAAAATAACTAAGTGTTATAAATTATTATCATTTTTGAATTTGGAACATCCAAATTCAAAAGAATGGTTTGTATAAATATTTTTGGACAGAAAATGTTGTGGAAATCTAGAAGACATAACCTCATTTGTACTTTTAATTTTACCTAAATTTGGGTGAGAAGTAGTACAAGGTATTCTCAGTTTTTCTCTCCCGATCTGTGCTTCATTGTAGAAAAGAATGAATAAATAAAATAAATTCTTGTGAGCCGATGGATTGAAATTGTTGAATAGTGAAATGGGAAACCTTTATAATCAGCGGATACACAACAAACTCGTTAAATTTCTGGAAATCTTGTGAAATACCCTTGCAGAAATAAATTGAAGTCGGATATGAAAGATACATGTTTGGCGATTCAAGTTGTGTAAGACAACTGGAGAAAAGACAGCGAGGAGAAACTCTTGTACATGACAGGTGAGATGGTTAAATGAGAGTGCTGAAAAGTGGAAAATTGTCATGAAGAGTTTATTGAACTGTTGACTGGTGAGTCACTGGCCTTGTTTACATGCGAGTGGGCCGAATCCAGGCCCGGGTTCCTCACCTGAACATGGCAACATGGAAAACATATTACCTTCCGCTGTTTTACGCGCCATTAGAGAAAAAGATCTTGCAAACGATATTCGCACTCTCGCCTGGGACCGGCACAATAGGTTAGTTGGCGACAAATGGCAATAGCATAGCACAATCTATATTGCCATATTATACCATGGATAAGCCTACTTGATAGCTAGCTACAGTAGCTGATTTCCCTCCATCGCCTCATCCGGATGTAATAATTTTGTAAGGTAGGTGAGGCTGAATACCAGTAAGTTACTGAATGTGATAGTACATGTTGAGTTGTGTTGTAAAATTGTTTCATATTGCTGGAGACGGCATCAATAAAATCACATCCATCATGACCAATTAAGATTCTTATTGTAAAGGTAATATCCAATTTGAGAATCATCACCTGTAACAACTTATATCTTGACAGTCGCATGCTTGCTCAACTATTTTTTCTAGTTGAAAGAGCTACTACAGATATTCTGAATCGTATTTAAGTGATCCAAATAGCATTTGATCGTTTCACACTATTCAGCTTAAGATTGTTGTATACAGGAGCATTGTATTCTTATTGCATCTTATTCTTATTGATAAACTGAACGTACTTGAAGTTTTTAAAACTTTTGAATTTTTCTTCAAGTATTATTTTACCTTCCAGACTCACGCCTATAGCACGAATTTGAAATTCCACATTCCCTTGTTTCTCTATAGCGAGTTGGCGATCAAGGAATATGAAACGTAACCTACATTGAAATGTTTGTATGGAATGTAAAATAAAACAGATTCAAGCTTCTATATCGGTTGGAGAATGAATGAGTGAATAAATTCTACCCTTTATCCATTGTAAAATCATCACTCCAATCTCCCTCTACAAGTATTCCTCCGTGAATTTGGTGAATAGATCGAGCTCCTATGGTGAGAATGGATGATATATGGTGACATGCCTCATTTTGTTGTGACATTGAATAGAATCGAGAGAGGATTAGATGGACGGTCTAAGAGAAACTCAAATAATTTTTCCAATAAAGCATTTGGCAGCTCTGCTGAAAACAAACAAAACCTCTAATCCTGTAAACACCATTCTGGTGGCTTATGAAAACGACAATCCGGTTGAGCGTCTTTTTAATTCTTGTTCTCGTCTTCAAACTCATTATTCTCGTGTTTCTTGGCCAGCAGTCACACTCACTCTCTCCCACTTCATCTGCTCACTGTCTCGCTCGCTCACTACTTCACCTTCTTCTTTACTCCTGATCATCCACTATCATTCTCTTAAGCAACATCCGCTGTGCGAGTGTGTGCGTGCGTGGCCGTGTGGTGATTGAGAGATTCAAGACTAGCGGAGAGTGTGTTAGTGGATGAAGAGGGGGAAATGAAGAAGAGGCTTGGTCTCGATATTTGCATACTATTATCGTTATTCTTTTTTCTGGAAGCAGGCTTGTGTTGTGTCGAAGCTGAGTTGAGAGAAACGACGTTTGTAAGGTGAGGGGCGAGAGGGATCGGAGTGAATGAGTGAATGAGAGCTCAACAGAGACAGAACGATGATGATGGAGTGAGAGGGTAGTGGCCGAGTGGGGAGAGTTGGTGCATACAATTATAATGGAAGGAACATTTTGACGACGGCGACGGAGGAGAGTGGAGGCCCTTGGGAGAGACAGCTGCCCGGCCACATGACTCTTTGCCCCAAATTTGGCAGCCACCCTTAGCTGGCCGTGCCCTGCTCTTTGCACCACCCTCTCAGTTGCAACAAAAATTACAATTTGTGGCCTCGCGGCATGCCTCTAGCTCATTTTGGACACCTTCAGGCCTCCTAGAAATGTCGGGATTTTAAAAAAGACAAGCCTCCTCCGCTTTTTTCACTTATTCTTCCAGCTCATAACCCTCTCCCCCTCCCTTCAGCTACCACACCACTTCAAGAGACAGTCAACACTACTGAAGTGGTTGGTGAGGGGAGGAGGAAACAAGATCGAACAGGAAAATATAAATATATTATTCAGTTCCTTCTTGCCTTGTTCGTATTTTCCGTGTTGCTCGGTCTACCATCATGTATGAAGCACCTTTAAATCGTAACTTGGCATTTATTGCCACATCTTGTTCGTCCATCCCTGATCCACATCCCATCAAGAGTTGCCCATCATGTCTATGAGTGAAAGTTCAAGCTTACACGCACTCTTTATCGATCATGATTTAATATTATCAGACTGCAAATGGCTGATTTGATTACAGTCGTTTAAAATCATTTGCGCCCAATTTAGACTAGATTGATCAGGCCGTTTTATGATCACAGCGCTTGTTAGAAGGCAATCAAAATCGCCTCTATGGATTATTCACAACACTCCACTTGATTTGATGTACTCAGCCAGCATTCATCGATCCAAGATTTTGAAGCAGCCAAAACTGGAACTATCCCGGTTTAGTTGATGTATCAGTCATCTTCTCTTCGATCATGAACTTTTTATGTGAGAAATCTCTACATCAGACTATTTTATTAATGAAAAAATCGTAGCCAAATATTTTTTATCATCTAATCATAACTAGACCAATATTCCATCAGGACAATCATTTTTCGTCCAATAGTAGACATAAATTTTGCATGATCTATGACTGAGGTCATTGTTTCATTTTTGTATAATCGTTTTTTAAAAGATAATTAATGCTTTAGAATAAGAATGAGTTTTGAAAAGAGCATTTCGTATTATCATCTTCAATAATTTTTTTTACTTTTTTGAAAATTCCTGAAATGTTTTCTCCAGTTTCAAGGGCTATATTTCAACTGTTAAAAGGGCATCGAAAGCAGAATAAAAAAGAAATTCTTACAAATCCGCAGTGATAGTTTGATAAGTTCTTACCATTTTGGACGCTGAACTTTCAATCAGTACATCATTATAGAAATCTTCTCAATTTCAACTTTGCTGAACAGAGAACATCCAATATATTTGAAAACGTTGTTATGACGACTTTTACCTCTGCTTTTACTAGTCAGCGACACAATCATACTGAATAGCAAATATTTTCAACTACGCAGCTTTGAGAGTAATTAGATGCTTCAACAGGAAAAAATGATTCAATGTTGAGCGTGGGTCTGATAAGTCCAATTATAGTTTCCCATAGGAATATCGCATTTAAAAAGTATCAATACTTCCCCAATAAACGACCAGTTTGATAATGAACTGCGGATTTCTCTGGAACCTTGAAAATGGATTTAAATCAGAAAAATCTCTCAAAGTTGGTTTCATATTTTTTTTCAGTAGGTACTAGAATGGAATGAATTTCCTCCTCGATGAATACCGTGATAAATTGAACCCCAGAAAAAGTGGGCGGCGTTGGTTGCAGACAACTAATTTGTCGTTTCGATTGTGCTTCGATATTACTGCAACTCTTCCTTCTAATCAAATGTTTTCTATCTCATGAATTGTACAGACGTCCAGAAGTGAGGTGTAGCAGATAATAATAAAAAGAGTCAGACAAACCATTTGCTATCGCAATTGTATCCCAGCGAGTGACTTGGCATAATAAGGGATCTTCAATATACTAACTTTACTATCATTCTTGTCCAAAGTCATTGTTAGTTGCGCTGTCGAACCTGAAGGCGATATTTACTCACATGATTAGTGAATGAGCAACGATTACTCAGCTCTTCTGTTCGTCACATGTCTTTCTGGCATTGACACTTACATATCGATTTGCCATATCACTATGAACAATCTATCATCAGAATGTGTCGAACTACAAGTGTCGAGCCTCTATTCTGCATCTAATACAGCTTCTATCTTCCAACCTCTCTGTATGATTAGAACTCTTCGATTCGCTCACATCTTGGACTGGAACGTTCAGCCGGCTATCGGCTAAATTATTTTCCCAACTCAATTTCTAGAGTCCATGAACCGTGATAGTTCGCTTACTAGTACTTTTACTTTCTTTTCTTTACTTCAATAAATCAAATTTCCTCATCTTTCATGAATTTCTCTTACTGTTACTCTGTCACTAACTAATTTAATACTCTCCACTTCAACAAATTACTCTTTGAAGATTTTGGGGCATTTGGTAGTATTTCATCACCGAACATACAGTACTAGACCACCAACCGCAACTCTTTCAGTCTTCAGTACTTTGCTCTTTATCGGTGGCACCGACCTAGCTGCCTTGGTTCCTGCTTTCGATTTTTCTTTCTCTGGTAAGGAAATTGATGAGGTGGTGATGGTGGGATGCAATGTAACCCTCTCCCTATAATCATCTGTGGGGGGGCAGGTTTAATATTGCATGCATAAACCTCCCCTCCCTAATTTTCTTCCCAGAGAAAAATAATCGAAGATGTCAAATAATGCATTAAAAGAATTCCACCATTCCCATGACTTGAAGTTCAAAATCTTCAAGTACAATTTGTACTGAAAGTAAAGGTGAAATGGAAGAGGTTCATAATCCTGTGGAACTGACAACATCTAAACTGACAAAGAGATTGTACATAATTATTTGTTACCTACATCTCTTCCATTCCACCTCTCACCTCAATATGGAGAGAAACCACAACATCTCTGTTAATAGTATTAATTGTGCTGAAGTTACTGAGATCTTCTTACTTGGGAATTTCTGTGCTCAGGAGCTCAGGACCTGTCTAGACTTGATAGGATGTCAAGTTCAAATTCAATTCAATTTTTTCATGATATTGGTGAATTTCCCGAAAAAACCAACATTGATTATTGTAAAAATACTGTAGGTATAGAAATTTCAACATCATAGTTTTCAAAACTACTTATGCTCTATTATGGTCCAAAATGCAACTCTTTCAGCACTTTTGGAAGATTACAATTTTTTTTGTTGAATTTATTCCATCAAAGATATTACCGGTACTTTTGAAACATTTTTGAAAAGGGATATGAGGATATTGATACTCTTCAAACATTTTTTATGAAGTCTCTCTCCAGTAGGCTCAGCTAGTGAGTGTTCAACCTTGACATTTTCGCCAACATTTTTTATTGAGTATATCTGATAGTATGAACTTCCATCAAAATCAACGAACTTATATTGTAACAAGAACATCGATTCACCGACTGAACACCATAGGACAGTTTAATTACTGCCACGTTGTATTCAATAACCAAGAGAGCAATCAGTGTGAGCAAGCCAGCCGTGGCTTTGAAATGAAAGATAAAGCTAGCTAAATGGGTTGGTAATAGAATGACGTAATTAGCTCCCAGTAGCATGTTCTATTACTTCAACATTATGAAGCCAACTATTTTAGAAATATGTAAATATGAGTTCATATTTCTCCAGACCAGCAATATTTGAACAGACAAGTGTCATTTTTACTTCCTTGTCCTATTACATAGGTAAGGAAAGTATTGCTTTACGAAAAAAATTAGGGTACCCCAATTTCTAAATTCCTATACGTTTCAAGGTCCCCCGAGTCCAAAAAGTGGTTTTTGGGTATTGTGTGTGTGTGTGTGTGTGTGTGTGGTGTGTGTGTTTGGGGTGTGTGTGTGTTTGTGGGTGTGGGTGTGTGGTGTGTGTGTGTGTGTGTGTGTGAGTGCGTGTGTGTATGAGTGTATGTGCGTCTGTGTACACGATATCATCTCCCAATTAACGGATTGACTTGAAATTTGGACAGGGTTTTCGCGATTTTCTCGAAAACGCTCTAACGATTCTGATTAAAGTTATACCTAGAATAGTCATCTATAAGCCCTATCAACTGCCACAAGTCCCATATCTGTAAAAATTCTAGGAGCTCCGCCCCATCTATGCAATGTTTGATTTTAGATTCTCAATTATCAGGCTCCAGATACAATCTAATCAAAAAATTTCGAGTGAAAAAGATTGAGCTTGAGAATTTCTACAATTAATGTTCAGTAACATTTTCACCTAAAATTAAAAATAAGCTCGAAATTCGAGAAAATGTGATTATCTAATTATGCAAACTGTTGGCAACTGTTGATCTATTAAATGATTCTTATGAGGAGATAGCAACCTCGTGTGTCTCCAGTGTTAGTGCCCTGTCACCAGCTGGCTCAAATCTTGAATAGTAGACCTGAGATGCTGGGAACACTAGCGTCAGGTGATCAGTTTCTCATAACGGCAAGGAAAGTTGTGTGAGTGTGCCACTCCAGAATTTTTTTTATGAGTTGATATTACTGTAATAATACACCACCTTTTTTCAAAAAGGATATAATACACCACTCACACCACTCGTGCAGGCTAATAGTAGACTTTTTTACATGATGTCTGATAAATGGAGGGGCTTGAACAATGTTGATCATATATGACTCCGCGATGTAAATGGGAGATTAATGTTTGTGTCACTGCCCAATATCATTATAATCATATAAATAGCTGGCAGGGCACACGTGCTTTGCTATAGGGATCAAAATATAGATTATTTTTTAAAGATATCTATAATCCAAATCCAAAAAAAAAGGTTTTTTCGAGATCCATCATACAAACAAAAATTGCTTGCTGGATAGAAGAGGATTTATAAATTGATACAGTAACGTCACTGAAATCATAGAATTTTGCATCCGGAAAGGCGTTCTTCCTTGATAAAAATCTTATCACGTATTTGATACACCTACCTCAAGCAGTCTTTTTGGATTAGATTAGATCAGAGTTCTTTATTCATGTATGTTACAATATTTACTGGCTTATACACTAATTTACATAAAATGACGGTAATGCTAGTTATTCAACGAATTTTACAAAGTATAAATAACGAGCTGGCCCGGCGAACTTCGTACCGCCAAATAGTTGATGCATCTTATGACAAACTTTAGCTTGATGCACACCTCAAAATCTATAACCCATACTAACAATCCTCAAATCCAGACCATCCTATTATTTTTTATTGACCAAATAATCAATTCAGCATACTCTTCCATGTGCGTGTACGATAAAATCATAACTGACAAATAATTGATCTCACGCATATCATTAATCGACATGTAATTTAAGCTATGCTATCTTTTTGCATAAATCACATGTGCTCCCCCGTCCACTCCTTTCACTTACTTAAAATATGCAGGCGATTCAAAACTATTATAAAAAATCTAATGCATGACCTTGGAAAAAAGCTGGAAAATTAATTGCTTCACAAACTTTTTAAATAATTGGTGAGTGACGATGAACCCTGATTTCGGAATTATAATTGGAGAATTGAGGGTTTCGATAGAAATCAATGGTACAAAATTGATTACTTTTATCTGTTATAACTTCAAATACTAACTTTTATTAGAAACTTGCAGGTAACTCGTGCTCCGCAAGGGTCCAAATAAAAACTTGACTACTGAACCTTGAAGACCTACTGAAGTCTTGAAGAATTGAAAATAGGCCTATTACCATTCTCGGTGAATAAGTATTGAAAAAGATCGATTAATAATAAGTCTGAATAAGTAACTGAATATATGTGACTAATAACTAAAATGTACTCTGTTGTATATCCATACTTTTTCACTGTTAAAATTAAACTTGAATTTTAAAAAACTTTTGAAGTGAACATGCACTTACTTTTTGTATAGTGACGATCGTTTCGACCTGTTGTTTCTGATGATGAGTCTGATGATTCAGAGTCTGATGATGACCAACAACAGGTCAAAACGATCGTCACTATACGAAAAGTAAGTGCATTTTCACTTCAAAAGTTTTTTAAAATTCAAGTTTACGAAAATGTAATAACTGTAACTAATATAAATGTAACTGAATGAGTAATATTTAAATAAGTAGCTAACTGGCTTCGGAGGATTTTAATGGATTCCATTTATATAGATAATCATCCAACTATTCAATTATTCGAAGAAAAGCAATTATTCGAAACAAAGCAATGTCTTTAACCTGAGGCCGCACTGCTGGATGGTTACACACAGCGACACAGGACAGTCATTTTGTTTTTAGCGTTTAGAATAAAAATACATGAGTGGTTATGGAGCAGCACACACTATTTTCTACTATCTATCGACGGATGTTGGATGACGCAATGATTATAACAGCTGATTTTTATTTCTGTGTGTACCCTGCTCACAAATTTTCTCCCATAAGGATTACATGTGAACTTTGAAGGAGCGTACGAAAGAGTCCTGGAGTCGGATTATAAATTTGATAGGCCATAAACCTGGTCCTGAACATAACGAACACAACTAAAAGAAATCATAAAATTCGGTGTACACATAAAAAAGGTATTGAACGTCAAAATTTGAGGCTCGATTTTCATTTATATAGATTAATCAATGAGAATAAAGATTGAATGCAATTATAATAACCATAATATTGTGATCTATCTTAATTGTGATTTCATTAATCGGTGGTGTTTTAAAAAAATAATTGTCGATTCCCTGAAAAGGATATAAAATCATATCCATCCCATCAACACACGACCGGGAAAATGGATGCGAGATGGGAAGAAGAATGGACATGCTACAGAAGCCGAGCTAAACTTACATATATACTAGCAAGAATCCGTGCTACGCAAGGATCTATTTTAAAACTTGACAGAATGAAAACTTGACGTAATGAAATTTTTAAGAATTGAGAATAGGCCTATAACCATCCTTGGTTAATTAGATCTATAAGCAAAATTCAAGTTAATTAGTCCAGTATTCAGACGTGATGATGCGTCAAACATAATTTTCCTATCTCGTACGTGCATAGCCAGCTCTTAAAACTCTATATAATTATTATAGATATAGTTACGACTGCAAGAGATAGGACTGTGGAACAGAATAGTGGTGAAACTATGATAGCGCGCCAAGTGTCTCAACACATGTCACGTTATTTTTTATAATTAATAACGATTAGCCTCCTGCTTGCATCAATCGGTAAGCATGAAATATTTTAATAATTATAAAAAGCAGGTCGTGGTTTTCTATAGGATACAGTCTCATAAAAACTTGATAGGCCCAGATATGAGCTTCCACAATAATTCTGATAATCCATTTAAAAAAATATATATTAACTTATCCTATAGTATTGAGGATAAAAAATAAATCGTACACCATAAACAATTTGATACATATATTAACAAATATCTCAAAACTAATCAGAGCAAATATATAGAGCGACAAAAATATATATATAAGATAAAACAATAATCGAAATCAATAAATATCACAGGCTAAATACTATTATTTAAATTTTATAGCACGAACGTTTACCCATGCTTCCATTTTATGATCATATGCATTTATTTGCATGTACTGCGATATCAGCTTGCTATATCTGTCGACTTGGAATTCTATTTTAGACTAAATTCTTAGGTCAGCATGACAAATTGACAAGCCAGTAATCAAATATATAATAAATTCTATAGTATCTAATAGATTCTTTGTAATAAATATATATTTTATCTCAGGGTGCGAGATTCGGCACCTGAAGGAATAAATAGAGCATTCATCTAGTGAATCTGAGCTACATTAAATTATCGCAATTATATTGCAGAAATAATGACCATATGAATATTGTATTAACAGCCTAGATCTTATACTTCTTTGATTGATAGATCTTCCCATATATGAATTGATTCGTTACTTTCTAATAAAATACCTTATACTACATTTACTTGCGCAAGTATTTTTACCAAATTCTTAATTTATAAGAAACCTTTCGACGAGCTAGCTTTGATTCTTATGTAATTTCGAAGCACTGAGGGCGCCCTATCACTTTTCAATATTTTTCACTCACGTGTCGGAATTTTCTTATGAGCTGCTGATGTCGATCCAACTCCTGGTGGTCCTGGATTATGGTAGGCGGAGTCGTCTTCCAAGGGGTAACAAAATTATTTAAAATGACTTTTGCTTTATAAGAGCATCACAAAGTCTTATAAGAAATTTAGTAATTCAATTTAACTTTAAATTATTACAAGGTATTGCGCTCTATAATTTTGGTGACCTCTCATGGTGGTAGTTGGCAGGCGGTGTGGTTCTCATTTGTCAATTTTACAATTCTTATTTCCGATTTCTAAATTTGCATAAAATTTGAATATTCTACCTCCGCCATTCAAGGCTCAAATAGACCGTACTAAAATATTAACTTATTACTTATGTTATATATTAATAATTACTTTGCCTTCGGCCATATCCAAACATAGCCTATACAACAATTTTTTACAAATTCTTATTATTTGTAGAAATATATACAAATATTTTTGAATCGCTCACTATTGCCGCCTGTCAATTGCCGCTATTTGATTGGTGCATGCAAATTATTACAGTATTCATGCGCCCAGTAACCTCCTACTTCCTTAATACATTTTATTATTTTTGTTGGGTTTTTTAAATATGTTCTTTACATGCTAAGTAATTTTTTATAGGTTATTAGTTGTTTCATACATTACAATAATAGCCACGTGAGACTTTAGTTCCTCAAATTGCATACTGTTTTGCCACAATAATTTCTGCCAAGGTGTTTGGTCAGATTCTACGTTGTATGGCTCGGTCGATCGTTAGGTCGCCGATCAGTAAATGTTTTAATGCCTAACCTCAATTTTCAATATTTTATATAATATTATATAGTAGCAAAAATTATTTCCATTCCTCTTAGGCTGTTGTACAATTTAGCCAGGATGTCTGATATTATCTAATCTTTACGTTATCTCTTTGCCGATATTAGCCAATTACTTCACTTAGACCTATAAATATTTCAACTAGGGATTTTTATTTATCAATCCAAATTGAATATGTTACACACAATAGTAGGTACTACATGAACTTTTTGAAAGTGATTTGAAAAAATGTTAAAACAACAGAACTGAATCCTTATCATTCTACCTTCAATTAGAGAGGCTTTGTTGAGCCGAATGGAAATCTATAAAAAATGAATGTCTGTTTGTGTGTTTGTTTGTATGTTTGTTTGTTCCCTGTAGACTTGAAAACTACTTGACATAACGGCATGAAACTTTGGGAATATGTTGTGTGAATATTGGGGATGGTTTCCGAACAGAAATTTTAATAGGGGGTTAATAATAATTATTTATTAATCCATTTTACAGACATATGTTTTCGAAATTTTCGGCCGAGCGGCTACTGAAGAACGAAAGATGATCATGATTCAAGATCATATTGTGATAATATGATTTAGCATCTAAAGTTACCAGCTGTAATAACATATCACCCTGAGATGAATTATTGTGTACTGGTATTAAATGGATTTTGGAGTTTAAGTGTAGTTGATTGGTACCAGCTGTTGATAATGGTTCCTTAGAAGACCTATACAAATAACTAGCAAGAACCCGTGCTTCGCAAGGATCTATTTTAGAACTTGACAAAATGAAAATTTGACGTGATGGAATTTTGAAGAATTGAGAATAGGCCTATAACCATCCTTGGTTAATTAAGAATCTATAAGCAGAATTTCAAGTTAATTAGTCCAGTAGGTCAGACGTGATGATGCTTCAAACATAATTTTCCTATCCCGTACGTGCATAACCCAGCTCTTTCTCCTTCTTTAGGTGCCGTCTCCGTTTCGAAGGTTGGCAACCATCAAGGCGATTTTTACTCTTGAGACCGCAGATCAAAATAGGTCATTATTGCTGCATCCAAACCAATCCCGAAGGTTCTTCAGCCATGAGTTTCGTCTCTTTCCGACAGATCTCTTTCCTTGGACTTTCCCCTGCATAATAACTTGAAGCAATTGATATTTTTCTCCTCTCATAACATGTCCCATGTATAGCAGTTTTCTTCTCTTAATTGTCATTATTACTTCTTTTTCCTTGCCTATGCGTCTCATCACTTCTACATGGTCACTCTCTCCACCCATGAAATCCGTAGTATTCTTCGATACATCCATAGCCAAATGCCTCCAATCTCCTCACATCAATCTCCTTCAGCGTCCAGGCTTCCATGCCGTAGTACAAACCAGATAACACATAGCACCTCATCATTCTTATCTTCAATCAAGGTTTAGATCTCGGCAACAGAAAAGCTTCTTCATTCTTGTAAATACACTTCTGGCCTGATCGACTCTGATTCGTATTTCTTGGGTACTGTCATTGTTTGCATTGAGGTTGTTCCTAGGTATTATATTCTCTTACTCTCTCAATAGGTTGTTTTTACATATTATACCATAGGATTGTCTTGCGTTGCTTTTGTGATTAGCCAATAGCCAGTACTTTGTTTTGTTTATGTTCAGTGACAGCCCATATTCTTTACTTACTGCGACAATTCTATCAAATAGTGTCTGTAGTTCTCCATGTGTTCCAGCTAAAATAACTGTATCGTCAGCATATCGCAGATTATTTATTGCCGTACCATTGATTTTAATGCCTATGTCTTGATCAACAAGTGCTTTATCTACTATATCTTCAGAGTAGAGATTGAAGAGGATTGGTGACAGTATACATCTTTGACGAACCCCTCTCTGTATTTCAATTTCTTCCGATGTTACCATTCTCTACTCGTACTGCTCTTTACTTTATATAATTATTATAGATATAGTTAACGACTGCAAGAGATAGGATTGTGGAACAGAATAGTGGTGAAACTATGATAGCGCCAGAAGTGTCTCAAACACAATAGTAGGTACTACATGAACTTTTTGAAAGTGATTTGAAAAAATGTTAAAACAACAGAACTGAATCCTTATCATTCTACCTTCATTAGAGAGGCTTTTGTTTGAGCCGAATGGAAACTAAAAAAAGAATGTCTGGTGTGTGTTTGTTTGTATGTTTGTTTGTTCCCTGTAGACTTGAAAACTACTTGACATAACGGCATGAAACTTTGGGAATATGTTGTGTGAATATTGGGGATGGTTCTGAACAGAAATTTTAATAGGGGGTTAATAATTATTTATTAATCCATTTTACAGACATATGTTTTCGAAATTTTCGGCCGAGCGGCTACTGAAGAACGAAAAGATGATCATGATTCAAGATCATATTGTGATAATATGATTTAGCATCTAAAGTACCAGCTGTATAACATATCACCCTGAGATGAATTATTGTGTACTGGTATTAAAATGGTAGTTTGGAGTTTAAGTGTAGTTGATTGGTACCAGCTGTTGATAATGGTTCCTTAGAAGACCTTATACAAATAATATCACTTCCATATCATTTAGAAACTGGAAAATGTTGAAAAAAATTATTCACCTAATGAAAGAGAGGTATATATGTATAGTATTCATATTGCACTCATTAATTACTGAAGAATGAAAG
>NW_024092002.1:0-19257 GCF_014356525.2 Nilaparvata lugens | reverse complement strand
TGATTGGTACCAGCTGTTGATAATGGTTCCTTAGAAGACCTTATACAAATAATATCACTTCCATATCATTTAGAAACTGGAAAATGTTGAAAAAAATTATTCACCTAATGAAAGAGAGGTATATATGTATAGTATTCATATTGCACTCATTAATTACTGAAGAATGAAAGAATAATTTACAATTCCCCACAAAGATTCTTCCCAGAAAAGAATTAATCCACCTTTGAATTGCCGCCGCCATTTTGGTTCCAATAAAACGCTGACAATGCAGGATTCAGTGGCGATAAGCGACGCTCAATGTCCAAAGATTATTACAGTTTTAACCGGGCGTCAGCGAGGGATTTAACCGGAGTTAAATGAAGATTGGCCGGTAGGTAAGCTCTCAATTATTGTAACCGTTGATTAAGGCCTTATCAGTCAGCTACAGTCGTCAGCTCAGGAGAGGGAACAAGAGGGGGGCAGTCCCATTGAGGGGTAGGGTCCACGTTATAATGGCAGTGGAAATGATAGGGTGACGTGGTTGCCAATTCTCCGTCTCCACCGCCTTGTTAGGAGAAAGCTTTGCCGTTCCGTTATATCTGATATGATAGTTATAATTATTAACAAACGAAAATCCTAAATAAATGCTGCAAATCACCCCGAAGACCTCTGCTACTGCAGACATTGACAACAGGGCTAACAGCTAGATGGAAAAGCTCTAGACGGAAAAGTTTTCCATCTAGCTGTTAGCCCCGTTGTCAATGTCTGCAGTAGCAGAGGTCTTCGGGGTGATTTGCAGCATTTTTTTGGATTTTCGTTCATCAATAATTATATATTAATTAGCATTTGAATAAATAAATGTATTCTCTACTTAATTCCATCTGTAACTGGTATGATAGTAATAATTGTTGATTCTATTAATAATTCAACTCCATCTTAAATATCACTGATTCGCCAAGAAAATTTTTAGTTCCACATAATCATGCAATGTATTTTCACATTCATATTTGAAATATCTCTTCGAGTTTTGAGACTTCTAGAGAGGAGTAAAGTTTGGGGAAAGATTAAGAAACGGAAATAGGTGATATATTGCCAAATAGAAGAAATATTTTACAATTGTAAATAATCATTGAATTACAATAGTTTTTGGCGTGACTGGAAAAAAAGCTTCGAGCTCCAGCCACGAGTTCTAAAAATAAGAAATACATTTTTACTTTCCTTGCCCTATTACCATAGGTAAGGAAAGTATTGCTTTCCGAAAAAAATTAAGGTACCCCAATTTCTAAATTTCTATACGTTTCAAGGTCCCCTTAGTCCGAAAAAGTGGTTTTTGGGAATGGGTCTGTATGTTGTGTGTGTGTGGTGTGTGTGTGTGTGTGTTATGTGTGTTATGAGTGTATGTGCGTCTGTGTACACGATATCTCATCTCCCAATTAACGGAATGACTTGAAATTTGGAACTTAAGGTCCTTACGATATAAGTATCCGACACGAACAATTTCGATCTGATGCAATTCAAAATGGCGGCTAGAATGGCGAAAATGTTGTCAAAAACAGGGTTTTTTGCTATTTTCTCGAAAACGGCTCCAACGATTTTGATCAAATTCATACCTAAAATAGTCATCGATAAGCTCTATCAACTGCCACAAGTCTCATATCTGTAAAAATTTCAGGAGCTTCGCCCCATCAATGCAGATAGATTCCCAATTATCAAGCTCCAGATACAATTGAAACGAAAAAAATCAAGTGGAGTAGATTGAGCATGAACATCTCTACAATTAATTTTCAGTAACATTTTCACCTAAAATTGAAAATAAGTTCGAGAAAATGTATTTATTCAATGGCAAATTATTGTTGATTCTATTAAATCATTCACTATGAAGAAATAGCAGACCTCATGTGTCAATAGCAGACCAGCTGGCTCAAATCTTTGAATAGTAGACTTGAGATGCGCGGGAACACTAGCGTCAGGTGATCAATTTTCATAACGGCAAGGGAAGTTGTGTGAGTGCGCCACACCAGATTTTTCAATCTAATAACAGCAGACAAATGATAAATTTCTGTTGATGGATGATAATCTATGGATGTTGGATTCTATCAATAACCAAGAGCTTGATAGACAAAATAGAGATGCACAGATTTTAATTTATAATAATTATAATTCCAATCTATATATATAAAAGCGAAATGGCACTCACTCACTCACTGACTGATTGACTCACTCACTCGCAGAACTAAAAATAACGGACCAAAACGTTCAAATTTGGTAGGTATGTTCAGTTGGCCCTTCAGAGGCGCACTAAGAATCTTTTGGCAATATTCTAACTCTAAGGGTTGTTATTAAGGGTTTAAAGTTCGTCTTCCAGCATGTATATTCTTCTTCTCCCAATCTCTTAATTATAATTGGAATTTACATATCATATGTTACTATAGAACTATAATCTAGATAGAGTACCTCTTCGAAACAGTTGTTAACTGGCAACTAAATTAATAATTTTGTCAGGTTGGCATTAAGTTGAGTTGACTTTGTTAGGTTGGCACCAAGTTGAAGATTCAAATGCATTATCGCGGAAAAATTGAATGGAGACTGCTACTTCAATCCTGGGAATATATATATAGTAGTCAGGCTCGCTTCGCTCGCCATATCCGTTTAGCCAGACGTTTAGTCTGGACCCCCGACTGGATTGTCCTAACATAATATGATAAAAATGCTCAATGAAAAATGCAGGCGAGCGAAGCGAGCCTGTTGATCTCATTTTTTGACGATCCAGTCGGGTGTCCAGAGGCAGAGCCCCCTGTCTAGACGGATATGGCGAGCGAAGCGAACCTGACGGCTAGTTTTAATGATATATAATTAATGGATTCAAATGAGAAGAAAATCTGAATGAGAAAAAGAAAGCTGGTGATGAGAAACGAGGAGTTGATAGAAGGAGAAATATGTGAAGGTGATGTGAAATATATGGAGAGAAGGCAAAGAGTTAGGAATTAAAAAAAGTATATTAAATAAAGTGAAGTTGTGAGTATATCTAATGAAGCAGATGTAGGATATAAATAAATGATAAAGAGGGGAAAAAGGAGAAGAAAAGAACAACAAAAACAATATCGGAAGAGGAAGATGGAGAAGACAAGAAAGGAGGAGGTATAGAGGATAGAGAAGAATTAAAAAAAGACAATGATTATGATGATGAATGGAAGAAAAACACAAAGAGAAACGGCAAGAAAAAAGCCAATAAGATGAGGAGGTGGAGAGTGATTTTGTTCGAGAAATGAAGACAATACATTACTCAAAAATATAGATGTGGATAGTAGAAAGGAGATGGGAGTGAGAAAGTGGAGAATAAGAAGGAGCAAAAATGAAGTGAAATGAAAAATGATGTGAAGAGGAATAAGAAGGATGAGAAAGAGGAGAAGGAGTAGAAGAAGAAGAAAAAGAAGAATGAGAAGAAGGTGGAGAAAATGAAGAAGAAGAAGAAGAAGAAGAAGAAGGAAAAGGAGAAGTAGAAGAAGAAGAAGAAGAAGAAGAAGTAGTAGTAGAAGAAAAAGTAGTAGAACAAGAAGAAGAAGAAGCAAGCAAGCAAGAAGACAAGACATGGTAGAGAAATAATGGAGAACGAGAAGAGAAGAGAAGAGAAGAGAAGAGAAGAGAAGAGAAGAAGAAACTGAAGATGTTGATATCTTTTTAAGGAGTATTTTCCCTTCGTGAAGGTACAGCTCAATCCCGGAGAGGGATTAAACAGGGATTTAATGCCGGGGGTGCCTAGAATGGAGGCTACAATTCAGGGGGGTCCCAAGAATAGAGGGTACAATACAGGGGGCTCCCACCAAGAAAGGAGGGTACAATTTAGGGGGTCCTTTTGACGAGGGGGGTATCAAATCTGGGCATTCGGCCAGCAGACGACGTTTCAATTATGACATGATTATTATGACGATAACTGTTACGAGCACCATTATTGTTACGACACTGTTGTCATTATTTCGCACAGTTTCAACAGTTACTGTCGGCAGGTTTGTGACGTCAGCAGGCGATTATCGTAAATGAAGAGAGAGGAGGATGGAAGATATGGAAGGCAGTGGGAAGGAATAATATGAAAGATGAGAGAGAGATAGAGAGATAGAGTAAGAGAGAGAGTGAGAGCTAGAGTGAGAGAATGAACTAAGATCAGGGAGGAAGAGAAAGAGTATGTGAAAAAGAAGGTGAGAGAGAATAAGAAGGAGATAGGAGAGTAAAAAAGTAAAAGAAATGTTGTGAAAAAAATGTGCATGTGAATTAATGATTCAATAATTGACTAGATTATTCACTCCTTCTGAGAAAATCAGAGAATGATATCATAAAAAGCTATTCCATGGTATGGATCGTTGATGTTCCACATTTTAAGCAAATTTTTTCTCAACTCAAGTCGATAGACTACTGTCTATTATCACTGTTTTGTTGGAAGTGTAAGAGTGTAAGAATGGCACAGTATGAGAGAATACCAACGTCACATAGCTTCACCAGAAACAACATTGGCTTGAGTTAACAGTGAAATTTGGATCATAAAACATTGAGTAAAGATAACGTTCAATTTACCTATATACTTAAGTCTCTGAAAAACACCCTATACCATGGGATATCTTCTCAAGCTATATATTATGTTCCATATTTCAAGACGATTTTCTGTCAACTCAAGCCGATAACTGTCGACTACTGTCTCTTATTACTGTTTTATTGAGGTGAGAGTGTAAGAACGACACAGTATGAGAGACTACCAGCGTCACATAGCTTCACCAAAAACAACTACTAGGACTATCGGCTTCAGTTAACAGTGAAATTTGGAGCATGAACGCCCTATATCATGGCATATCTTCTTATGCTACCTTTACTCCATAGTGATATATAGTCCACATTAACTCGAGTTGTCCCAGGAAGTCTCCACGAATATCATAAACAGTTCTTTTCTCCCCAAAATATCATTCATTCAAAATAAAAAACAGATATGAAAAGCTCCAAACAGCTGAAAACATTTAATTTCAGCTGATGTCCAGTGAAATGGCGGTCAAGTCTGTGAGCAGATTCATTCATGTCCTATCGTTAGTTGACATTATCCTATACTATTAAACAAGCAGCTTCTGTTTATATGTTTAGATGTTAAGATGTTTGTATTGCACGGGATCTCGAAAACGGCTCTAACGATTCTCACGAAATTCAGAAAATAATAGGTTTATAATATAAAGATTCGATTGTACTAGGTCTCATCCCTGGAAAAACTCGTTGAAGGACAATAAGAGAATAATTATTATTCATCCTTCAGAAAACAGCTGATAATAATTATTCCGTCGTCTGTTGGTGATGGAAGTGAGTGAGCGAGTTCATTTGTGTGGAACTGTGTCAAAATTATGACTCAGCTGTTGAACTTTTGTAATCATTCAATCAGGTTTGTAGTGCCAGATTTTTTTCAATCCTCATTCCAGTGGATCCATCTTTTTACTTTCCTTGCCCTATTACCATAGGTAAGGAAAGTATTGCTTTCCGAAAAATATCTAGGTACCCCAATTTCTAAATTTCAATACGTTTCAAGGTCCCCTGAGTCCAAAAAGGTGGATTTTAGGTATTGGTCTGTGTGTGTGTGTGTGTGTGTGTGTGTGTGTGTGTGTGTGTGTGGTGTGTGTGTGTGTGTGTGTGTGTGGTGTGTGTGTGTGTGTGTGTGCGTGCGTGCGTGTGTTTGTGTGTGTGTGTTGTGTGTGTGGTGTGTGTGTGTGTGTGTGTGTGGTGTGTGTGTGTGTGTGTGGTGTGTGTGTGTGGTGTGTGTGTGTGTGGTGTGGTGTGTGTGGTGTGTGTGTGTTTGTGTGTGTGTGTGTGTGGTGTGTGTGTGTGTGTGTGTGTGTGTGTGTGTGTGTGTGTGTGTGTGTGTGGTGTGTGTGTGTGTGTATGAGTGTATGTGCGTCTGTGTACACGTTATCTCATCTCCTGATTAACGGAATGACTTGAAATTTGGAACGTAAGGTCCTTTCACTAAAAGGATCCGACACGAACAATTCGATCAAATGCAAATCAACTGAGAGTCCCGAAACGTACTCCAATTGTGGACTACCACAGGAGCTTTAAGAATATATTGTGTTTTAGTAAAGTAGTATGTAATGAAATCATTAAAATAATGGGTTAGGATATAGGAAACTATGCAAATAATAATTACTTATTCACTATTATTGTATCCATTTACTCTTTTATGCTATCGATTCAAATATTTTCCCAGATTAGAAGATAAACTATTTCAATTTATTATTATTCTTATTTTCAAGGTCCACAATATTATTTTGCTTACTCGAATACTATTCGGACTTGATGTTTAATTTTTGCATTATGATTCAATTTTATTACTTTCGTAGATTTTGTAGGTTTAATTTATTCATCAATATAATTGAAATTTTTTCCATTCAATTCTTATTCAGATGAATGTATTGAATTGTTGATTTGAAGTTGATTGATGTGTTAGGCTAAGTTTGATTTTTTATGAATTAGTTCACTATATGTAATTTATATCACTTGCATTTAGCTTATGAATTGGCACTCACATAGATTTAAGGTATTCATTGAAAGTTATGTTACATATAAATCCAATTAGAATAATATTGTGAATAATAATAATAATTTTAGCTTGCGGTAATTTTGACTTTAATTTTTGAAATATTATTGAAATGTGTAAAAATTAACTTAGAGAGATGCTTTTTTTTCGATAACTTCGGGCCGAAGTTTAGGGGACCCGGGGATGTAATAGAACTACATAATTTTTATTATTTGTCATGAATTTTCACAATGAATAGATAAATTGCTGACGACGGTGAAAATTCATGACAAGTAAAATTATGAAAAAATGAGAGGCTCAGTCAGTCGGTTACGAGGACGGGACCTGGAGCTATCTACTGCAGATAATCGGGCCCGGCTCTACCCTTCTTTTCCGAGACACCATTTTCCTGGTTCAGTGAGTTCAGTGAGCTAATATTATCAATTTTATTATTATATATTATTCATTTTATTGAAGCAAATCCTGTAATTATTCTATGGTTGTTTAAAAGTTTTCTCAATATTATTTTATTATTTAAGTTTCCAGTTTCATTTTGAGTTACATTTGATTAAATCGATTACTTAGTTCTCCAAAATATAACTGTTTTGTTTATTTTAAAAATATAGTTCCTTTCTCATGAGTTATAGAGTTAGATCAATTTAACCTCTCGCAAGCCAAGCGATTCCCCTATTATAAATTGTTACCATAATGTCTAGGGTTGTTCTCACAACCTTATAATACCATCACAATACCATACATATTATAACCCCAATTAATTCCAAATTATAAATACCCCATTACAAAAGCCTTGGATACAATTTGATAGAATACCAATCAGATAGATACAATCAGATACAATTCAACAAAAAAAATCGAGTGGAGTAGATTGAGAATAAAAATCTCTACAATGAAGTGACATCAATGAAGGAAATTAAAAGGATAATACTATTCATCTTGGAGAAACAGCTGATAATAATTATTCGTCGTCTGTTGGTGTTGGGAGTGAGTGAGCGAGTTCATGTGTGTGGGACTGTGTCAAAATTATGACTCAGCTGTTGAACTTTTGTAATCATTCAGTCAGGTACTTGTGTTTCAGGAACCGTGCCGGTTACAAAAAAGCCGGATTATTATCAAACCTGATTAATTCCAGTAGATCCATATTTTTGAAATGGTCTTCTCTGATTTGTTCCACGTGAAGTTGATAAGGATTAAAATTCAACCAGCTTTTGTGAAACTGGGCCTTTGTGAGGGATATTTTTGCATTCCTCTGGGAATTAATCTCAATCTACTGTAATTTGATAGAACATTTCTGTATGAATTTTATTATAATTTCTTCTTTCGTTTATTTAAATGTAATACATTTTTTATGCTTTTGTACTCCAGAGCGAAGCTCGGTCCCCGAAATTCATTATTATATCAGCCTTATCAGCCTTTTACCAGCCTTATGTATTCTTCTATATCATATTGGATAACTATAACTCTTTATATGGCTCAACAAGCTTATGAGAAATGAATTTAAAATTGTCTACTATTTTCAAATTATTGAATCAATTAATTCCACTTACAGCAAGCAAGAGTGTAGGATGCTCAGTGATGGTGCTAGCCGCACTAAGGAAGGTGACTCCAACGGAAATGGCCGAGAAGAGAATCAGGATCCAAACTCCCCAGTAGAAGTCTGAGATTAGCAGTTGGTCCACCCATGATTGGATATCTGAGTCGAAGCGTACAAACATGGTTAGCCCGAACAGAAATAGGCCCAGGATCTGAAAATTATAATTAAATTTTATTATTTATTTTCTAATAAAGTTTGGTAAAATCCTTTGAAATCGATAGAATAATATTACAAATTATAACAAATGATTTCGGTTATCACACCATTGTCGGGTTATAAAAATGAATTTGAAATAAACGTTCAAAATTAGCCCTGAATACACACATTATTATTATTAATATCATATAATAGCTATTCATGTATTAAGAGCGTAATGCGCGACTTTATCGCTCGCGCAAAACAGTTATCACGCGACGCGAAGCGGAGCATGATAATTTTGCAAGAGCGATAAAGAAGCATTACGCGCGAATTACATACAAATTTTTTTCTACAACTGCCCAAACCTGTTAAATTACTTATATCGGCGGAGTTACAATTACCGACTTTTTAGGTTAAGATCTGACTTTTTGGCGAGCTGCTTACAATCAGCTGATTAGGGAGCGTAAAGAAACTCTTCTGCGCATGCGCGAATGATTTGCAAGCGTAAAGAAAATCTACTGCGCATGCGCAGATGGTTAGCGAGCGAAAAAGTAGATTCTCCTCAGAAATAAGCTGTTTTACGAGGAGAATTGAGTGTGTAAATTCTTTCTTTACGCGCAGTTGTAGAAAAAAATTATTCTGAGACTAGCAGGTAGCCCGTGCTCTGCAAGGGTCGAACTACAAACTTGACAAATTGAAAGAGTCGACACGGAAGATTGAAAAATTTCAAAAAGGCCTTCAACCATCCTCGCTAAATAAGGAACTATATTCAAAATTTCAAGTTAATCAGTTGAGTAGTTGAGTCATGATCATGTATCATTCGTGTATTTCCTATTCCCTACATGTATAAGCCAGGAAGAGTGGGAGGAGGAGGATGAGGTTGAGGAGAAGGAATAGGAGGAGGAGGAGTAGGAGGAGGATGAGTAGGATGAGGATGTAAAGAAGAGGAACTAAGAGAAGGTGAGGAAAGTAACGAGTAGGAATCAGCAAGACTAGGAAGGGTGGTGAAGAAGGAGTAGAAGGAGGAGGAGGAGTTGGAGGTGGAGAATAAGGTTGATGAGGAGGAGATAAGGAAACGAAATAGGTGTGTAAGAGCCACTTGGAAGTAAATTGGAGGAAAATTGTTAGGGACTGTCTGAAGGGGAAAATCCTCTAGGAGAAATGTCACGTCGCGTAAACTAGCCTTTAGTATGATTGGGAAGAAAATGATGGTGGAATAGAAACAGAGAGAAAAAAGGGGACAAAAGATAGAGGAGAAAGACGAAGGAGAAATGGAGGAGTATATTGAAAGAAAGGAGGGAACAGAGAGAGTGAACATGAGAGAGAATGAAGGAGTATAGAAAGAAAGGAGGGAACAGAGAGAGTGAACATGAGAGAGAATGAAGGAGTATAGAATGAAAGGAGGAAACAGAGAGAGTGAACATGAGAGAGAATGAAGGAGTGTAGAAAGAAAGGAGGGAACAGAGAGAGTAAGAATGATTGGGAGAAAGAGAAGAAGAGGAAGAGAAGGGAATTGAGGAAGAATAGAAATAAAGGAGGGTAGAGAGAGGAAACATTATTGAGCTAGAAAGGAGAAATATGAGAGAGAAAGTAGAGTAAAAGGAAATAACAAATAGGAGGAAGTCGAAGAATGAGAATACAAGAGAGAAGCATAATAAGAGAATGTGGTGTATAAGGAGAACAACACAGAGAAAGTCGATGAATGAGAGTACGAGTGAGAGGAAGAATGGGAATAAAAATAAGATGAAATTAGAGGAGCAATAAGGAGAGGAACATAAGTGGAAGAAAGAAATTGTTGGTATTGAGAAGGCAGAGAACTACGTGGAGAAAGATGAAAGAATAATTGAGGAAGAAAACGTGAAAGGAGAAGGAAAGTGGCAGAAAATAGAAAGGAGTAGGATTTAGAGAGAAGTTGAAATAAGGCGGAGTTGAATAAGGAGAATAAGAGTGAAAGAAATAGTTGTAGGGTCAGTCGTCAAGGAAGAGGTGGTGAAGAAGAAGAAGAAGAAAAGAAGAGAAGAAGAAGAAAAGAAGAGAAGAAGAAGAAGAAGAAGAAGAGGAAAGAAAAGAAAGAAGAGAAGAAGAAGAAGAAGAAGAAGAAGAAGAAGAAGAAGAAGAAGAAGAAAAAGAAGAAGAAGAAGAAGGAGAAGAAGAAGAAGAAGAAGAAGAAGAAGAAGAAGAAGAAGAAGAAGAAGAAGAAGAAGAAAGAGTAACAGTGGTTTGTGTAGGAGAAGAATAGGAGAGTGAGAGAAGGTGAAATAAGAAGGGACAAAGGACAGTTGGACACGTGTGCAGGTATGCTTGATCAGCATTTTGTAGCCAATCTTGGAGTGGAGTTGTGAGTGTGTGTGAGAGAGACAATTTTGTTGTGAGTGTGTGTGAGAGAGACAATTTTGTTGTGAGTGTGTGTGTGTGTTGTGAGGGAGAGAGAGTGCGAGAGCGTTTGAGAAGGTGGCAGAGTGGAGCGTGTGTGTGTGTAGATGTCCGACGTTCACACGTTTTGATATTGCTCGTACTGTACGAGAGACACTGAATACAAAAATAGAGAGAGAGAGTGGATGATTTTGTCTGCTTAGTGTTCTATGAGAATACGTAGTATAGTAAAAATTTGAATTTTGAATTTCTAAGTGGAATTGAGGTTGTAAAGTGGTTTTTGTAAGTAATGTTGGTAAAAATCCAAGATTGGAATATTGTTCTAATTTTCCATTCGGACAGTATTTTCATATTTTTACTTTCCTTGTCCTATTACCATAGGTGAGGAAAGTATTGGTTTCCAAAAAAAATTAAGGTACACTAATTTCATGTTTTCTATACGTTTCAAGGTCCCCTGAGTCCAAAAACATGATTTTTGGGTGTTGGTCTGTGTGTGTGTATGTGTGTATGTCTGTGAACACGATAAATACATTCCTAATCAACCGATTGACTTGAAATTTCAAACTTAAGGTCCTTATACCATGAGGATCCGACAATAAGAAATTCAATGAAATTCAATTCGAAATGGCGGAAAAAATGGCGGATAATAGCTAAAAAACCATGTTTTGCACGGTTTTCTCGAAAACAGCTCTAACGATTTTCTTCAAATGTATACCCTAGATAGCTATTTATAAGCCCTATCAACTGACATGAGTCTCATTTCTGACAAAATTGCAGGAGCTCCGTAATATTCCTGAGAAAAATGAATTTTGTTGAATTTCTATCACGATTTTCTCAAAAATGACTTGACCGATTTTTTTCAAATTCATACCCTAGATAGCTATTTATAAGCCCTATCAACTGACATGAGTCTCATTCCTGAGAAAATTGCAGGAGCTCCGTAATATTCCTGAGAAGAATGAATTTTGTTGAATTTCTATCACGATTTTCTCAAAAATGACTTGACCGACTTTTTTCAAATTCATACCCTGTATAGTTATATATCAGCTCTATCAACTGGCATGAGTCTCCTCACTGAGACACTAACAGGGGGTCCACCCCATCCTTGAGAAATTTACTTTGTAATTTCGTGCGTGAGGTAGGTAGGTAGGGCAGTTTATTCAAAAGAACACATGTCGATATTTTATTTGTAGAACAACTGTTTTGACAACTTTTAAAATCCTCAAATTTCATAATTCAAACAAAGGAAAATGTACTCTGAACACAATAACATAATCGTAGTTTTAATTATTTAGCCGCCAATCGGCATAAGGTTATTCCCCTAAATTATCCTCGTTTATGAGGCTTATAGTAGATCAATGAGCAAGGAAAGTTGTGTGACTGTACCACACCAGATTTTCTTACAGTATCAACTGAAGTTAGGTCCTCGGTCGTTATAATGTCAGTGTTCAATTGAGATTGGCACAGTATGAGAGACTACCAGCGTCACATAGCTTCACCAAAAATAACTATTCTAGTGAAATCCACGTTATAATAGCGATGGTGTTGCCATCCTTGTCTATCATTCAACAAAGTGGATATCGCTATCTCTTTTTTGATTTCCTCTGTTGCCAGATTGCATATGAAAATTCATAATTGTTAATAAAGTAACAAAATATTTCATCCCAATTATCAAGATTCATTAAGAAATTATTGTAAAATATAATGTCTAGCTCAATAAAATATGATTGATCATTTCAAACAAGATTTATTTATTGCTAAATAAAATATGATTGATAACTTCGAACGAGAATGAACAGTTAGTATTACATCAATAAACCTGTATCAGCTACCATCAATAGAAGGCATTGACAAGACGGAGGATCGGCGACGTTGTTCTCTCATCTTCCTTCACTGTCATTATAACGTGGACCCTTCTATAGGAGATGAAATCCTCAACTCGACAATATTCAAGCTCACAAGCTTGTGAAATAAAAAACTTTCAAATCCGTACCATGACTGTGAAAAAGTTTATTATTTTTGTACCTGGTTGGAACAACTTATTGCATAGAAATTGCTGCATACAAAGAAAACAAAGAAGTTTAAACATTTTCAGAGAAGAACACAAAGAGAAATAATTCCATTGTGGAGGAGAGAGGCAAACAAATAGATGAGAAAAGGATGGAAACAGAACGTGGTAGGATAAGAGACTTGGTGTTGAAGTTTTAGTTGAAGTTGTAGAAGGAGAAGAGGGAGAAAAACAAGAAGAAGAAGAAGTCAGCAAAATAATAAGAAGTAGGAGGAGATTGATTGATTGATTGAGTACTTTATTTATGTAGATTACAATATATATTGGCTTATACACCTACATACAATAGCTTACATACAGCAAAATTATAGATGAATTTACATAATATAGACTAAGAAAATAACTATTGAACTGTAATGATATGAAAAAGCAATTTGTAATATAATAACTATAGATAATAATTATATTGTAATGCATCTACATAAATTGGCGGAGCTTTGGACATATCAATGTGCATTCTTTGGGAAAAATATTAAAAATATCCTCCCCACTAACTCTCTACGAAAATGGTAGAAAAAGAGGTAGTGGAAGGAAAGGAGAAAGAAGACGGAGAAGAAGAAGAAGAAGAGAATGAAGAATAGAATTGAATAGAATAGAATGACTGCCTTTATTTTATACCTGGGAGGGCGAAGTTGTGGCGCAGTCGGCCCTCTCTTACACTTAAACCTCGAAAGAAGGGTAAACCTCCCTTCACTTTAACCCCTAAGAGGAAGGAGAAGAAGTAGAAGAAGTGGAGGAAGGAGAAGAAAAAGCAAAATAATAACACGAAGGAAGAGATGGTGAATGAGAGGTTGTGGAAGGAAAGGAGAGAGAAGAAGGAGAAGATGAGAAAGATAGTGAAGAAGGTGAAGGAGTAGAAGAAGTGGAGGATGAAGGAGAAGAGGAGTAAGGAGAGACGATGAGGATAAAGATTGAGAAGAAGAATAAGGAGGAGAAGGTGACGACTGAAAAATAATAGTGAGAAGATGGGGAAAAAGAGGTAATAGAAGAAAAGGAGGAAGAAGGAGAAGATGAAGACAGCAGAACAATAAGAAGAAGGTGATGGTGAATAAGGGGTAGTGAAAGAAGAAGAAGAAGAAAATGATGAAGAAGAAGAAGAAGAAGAAGAGGAGGAGGAGGAGGAGGAGGAGGATAAGGATGAGGAGAAGAAGAAATAGTATTCACTTCTCCAGTCAGTATTGATTAAATGGTAACTAATCAGTATTTTTTTCATTTTTCCCCATTTTATATGCTGATGTACTTGCACTGATGTACGGCGGGTTGCATAAATAGCCCCTTAAAGGAAAAGATTCATTAAATTTAGTCAGTATTGGTTGAATCGAAACTGTTGATTTTTTCATCTTAAATGCTGGCAACATTAGATACGTTGATGTACGGCTGGTTGCATATATAACCCCTGTTAGTGTTCATAAAGTACTGATTGGGAAAATGATGAAGAAGAAGAAGAAGAAGAAGAAGAAGAAGAAGAAGAAGAAGAAGAGAAGAAGAAGAAGAAGAAGAAGAGAAGAAGAAGAAGAAGAGAAGAAGAAGAAGAAGAAGAAGAAGAAGAAGAAGAAGAAGAAGAAGAAGAAGAAGAAGAAGAAGAAGAAGAAGAAGAAGAAGAAGAAGAAGAAGAAGAAGAAGAAGAAGCAGATGTGTATGATGGAGACGAACAAGAACTTGAGGAAGAAGAAGAAGATGGAGTGAGAATAGATATAGTGCGGTCCACGTTATAATGACAGTACTTGATCAACTTTGGTTTTGCTATCCTAGTTTATCATTCGACAAAACCAGTGGTACTATCCTTTTCTAGGTCCACAACGATGCCAATTATGTTTTTGACAGTGTAGAAATATAATTAATTAATGCAGAGAATTTGTATCGCTATTCTTCTATCTTCATCCACTGCCATTATAACGTGAACCTCACTATAGGCCTGAGGCTAGCAATGATATTCAGAGTAGAACAGTTTGGCACTAACTAGGAGTCTAGATGTAGCTTTTGAAGGGCAAAAGTTGAGCTGTTCAGTTCATTTGCTCTCTACTAACTTTTTCTGTTCAACTGACTCCCAGCAAACAATGTTTGTACTGAATACAAAAGAATATATATCCTTCTTCCTCTCTCCTTATACTAAATCTCCAGGTATATCTCTATTCTTCCGTTTCATCCTTCTTTTTCTGACCCTGTAGCTAAATTATTGAGAGTGTTCACTCTCTCATCTAATCCTGTAGCTAAATCATTATCAGGAGCATTCACCCCTTTTTTTCTTGTCTTTTCGACTTGATTCTTCCATCGGAGAACTCCTGTCTTTCAGAGGAGACGATAAGCCGTCGATCCCGACTACCTAAAACGTGGTCGTCATCTCTCATCATCATCCCTCTTACTCACTACCCTCGCACAAACCTAAGAGCCAATGTGGACAACACCCTGAGTATTATCTATATTTATATGGAAGCGAAATGGCACTCACTGAATGACTGATTCACTCACACGCAGAACTAAAAATCTACCGGACCAAAAACGTTCAAATCTGGTTGGTATGTTCAGTTGGCCCTTTAGATGCGCACTAAGAAATCTTTTGGCAATATTTTAACCCTAAGGGTGGTTTTTAAGGGTTGAAAGCTCGTCTTTTAGCATGTATATTCTTCTCATTCTCTTAATTATAATTGGAAAATGTCCATATCATATGTTAATATAGAACTATAATCTAGAGAGAGTATCTCTTCAAAACAGTTGTCAACTGGTAACTAAATTGATAATTTTGTCAGGTTGGCATTAAGTTGAGTTGACTTTGTTAGGTTGGCACGAAGTTGAGGATTGAAATGCATTTACCGCGGAAAAATTGATCGGGCACTGCTACTTCAATCAGGGCTATTCCTGGGAATATTATATTATTAGCCGTCAGGCTCGCTTCGCTCGCCATATCCGTTTAGCCAGACGTTTAGTCTGGACCCTCGACTGGATCGTCCTAACATATGATCGTCCTACAAATGAAAAATTCAGGCGAGCGAAGCTAGCCTGCTGATCCCACTCTTGGGCGATGCAGTCGGTGGTCCAGGGGGCGGAGCTCCATGGCTAAACGGATATGACGAGCGAAGCGAGCCTCACGACTCGTTATTATTATAAAGAGAAAACATAGGATAATTTAACAGAAAATTGTCTTGGAACTTGGGACAAACGAACTATCCTATGTGATATCAAGAGAAAAGATTGTATTTTGAGTATTTATCTGTAATAATAGGTAGATGAATATTTTTTGTTAACTCAAGCCGATTACTGTCGACTACTGTCTATCATGACTGTTTTGTTGGGAGTGTGAGAGTGTAAGAACGGCACAGTATGAGAGATTACCAGCGTCACATAGCTTCACCAAAAACAACTACTAGGACTATCGGCTTCAGTTAACACTCACATTTGCAACATAGACACCCTATACACTGTCCTATTATTAGTGTGTTGTTGGGAGGTAGAGTGTAAGAAGGGCACAGTATGAAGATTACCAGCGTCACATAGCTTCACCAAAAACAACTACTAGGACTATCGGCTTCATTAACACTCACATTGCAACATAGACACCCTTACACTGTCTATTATTAGTGTGTTGTTGGAGTGTAAGAGTGTAAGAAGGGCACAGTATGAGAGACTACCAGCGTCACATAGCTTCACACAAAAACAACTACTAGGACTATCGGCTTCAGTTAACACTCACATTGCAACATAGACACCCTATACACTGTCTATTATTAGTGTTGTGTTGGGAGTGTAAGAGTGTAAGAAGGGCACAGTATGAGAGACTACCAGCGTCACATAGCTTCACCAAAAACAACTACTAGGACTATCGGCTTCAGTTAACACTCACATTTGCAACATAGAACCCCCTATCACTGTCTATTATTAGTGTGTTGTTGGGAGTGTAAGAGTGTAAGAAGGGCACAGTATGAGAGACTACCAGCTCACATAGCTTCACCAAAAACAACTACTAGGACTATCGGCTTCAGTTAACACTCACATTTGCAACATAGACACCCTATACACTGTCTATTATTAGTGTGTTGTTGGGGTGTAAGAGTGTAAGAAGGCCAGTATAGAGACTACCAGCGTCACATAGCTTCACCAAAAACAACTACTAGGACTATCGGCTTCAGTTAACACTCACATTTGCAACATAGACACCCTATACACTGTCTATTATTCCAGTGGTTGTTGGGAGTGTAAGAGTGTAAAAGGCACAGTATGAGAGACTACCAGCGTCACATAGCTTCACCAAAAACAACTACTAGACTATCGGCTTCAGTTAACACTCACATTTGCAACATAGACACCCTATACACTGTCTATTATTAGTGTGTTGTTGGGAGTGTAAGAGTGTAAGAAGGGCACAGTATGAGAGACTACCAGCGTCACATAGCTTCACCAAAAACAACTACTAGGACTATTAGCTTCAGTTAACAGTTAAATTTGGGACATGAACTCCCTATACAATAAAATCTTTAAATATAAAGAAAATAATTGAAAATCTCAGTACCCTTTTTTTAAAAATATTTTTTATCACGACATGTTTCGGTCAATTATGCCATTTTCAAGTCAAAATGACTTGAAAATGGCATAATTACCGAAACATGTCGTGATAAAAAATATTTAAAAAAAGGGTACTGAGATTTTCAATTATTTTCTTTATATTTATATTACAAGTAGCCCTATACAGGAAAGAGATAAATAAAATCTTTTCTTATGCTATCTTTTTCGCTATTCTAATACCTGTAGACTGATAATGTTTCCATATTACCCATATATCATCTGTCTATTACATGTATAGTACTTGTATATGACCTTTATATTACATGTATATTACATGTATATTACATGTATATTACATGTATATTACCTGTATTGACAGGTAATTCTCAGCTGAGCTCTAGTGTTCACGAGTTTGTGTTTCTTGAATAGTTCCAAATAATTTCTTAGGTAACTCAATATTATTCGTTAAAAGTGGTAATTGAGTGGAATATTTCTAATTAATTCATCAATTCAAGCCATATAAATTAAAAATTTATAATTTTAATGTTTATTTTGGACCAAAATTTTTTGAAAATTGTACACGTGAAATTCTAACCTTATCATGGACTTTGTCACCTATAAATTTGGAAGAAAAATAGCACAAGGACTACCTTATTATTTTATCTTCCAATGTTATTACATTAGTGTCATTTGCATTTTGAATAAATAAATAAATGAAATAATAATACTAGTATATCACCTGTATTTTACCTATTATACTCAGTATAATTTACACAGATCTTATGACGGCATTATCGACGGACAAAATTAAAAAACATCTCTCAAAGCTGAGTTATTCTGGTAGTGTGAGTGAGAGGGTAGTAGGATCAACCCCAGAAATAATATATCCTTCCTTTTTTTCATCAGTTACCATTTTATGCGTTACCCTTTCAATAAAATGATATTGGAAGGTGATATCGTTTCAAATGGACGTGAGTCGACTTTCTCCTCTTATTGAAAATGAACGCTTTTCGAGGGACAGCAGCAATCTATGGGGTGTTCTTGTTGGGAGAAAAAGAGATGGCGTCAATGGAGAGATGGAGAAGGAAGGAGACTGAGAGATAGAGAAAGCAACAGTGAGAGAGAAAGACGAAGATTGGAAAATGAAAGGATATGAAGAACCGGAAGAGAGAAAGAGAGAGAGAGAGCGAGAGATTGATTGATTGATTGAGTACTTTATTTATGTAGATTACAATATACTGGCTTATACACTTATATACAATAGTTCACAATACAGCAAAATTGTAGATGAATTTACATAATATGGACTAAGAAAATAATTATTGAACTGTATATGATATGACAAAGTAATTTGTAATATAATAACTAAGATAATTATATTGTTATGCATCTACATAAATTGGCGGAGCTTTGGACATATCAATGTCCATTCTTCGGAAAGAATATTAAGAAAGAAGAGAGAGATATAGATAGATAGATAGATAGATAGATAGATAGATAGATAGAGAGAGAGAGAGAATATAGATAGAGGAGGAGAGAGAGAAGAGAGAGAGAGAGAGAGAGAGAGAGAGAAGAGAAAAGAGAGAGAGAGAGAGAGAGACGAGAGAGAGAGAGAGAAGAGAGAGAGATTATGAGCAGATAGAGAGAGAGTGTGTGTGAGGGGAGAAGAGAATTGAGAAGAAACCCGAGAAGGGGAGGAAATGGTCGAGAGAGAAGGAGAAGAACGATAGAAGTGAAGAAAAACATGGGAGTAGGTGAAAATTGACATAAATGTAGTAATCCGAGGTATTCTACTCAATAAAGTATAGAGATGAAGGATATGAGTGAGAAATAGGTGAGAGGAAGAGAAAATATAAAAAGAAGAGGAGTGGAAAAGCGTGAAAACTTCCACGTTTCAGTGTGGTAAGTGGAAGGGGTGGAAGCAGATGGATTGATTGATTGATTGAGTACTTTTTTATGTAGATTACAATATATACTGGCTTATACACTTATATACAATAGCTTACAATACAGCCAAATTATAGATGAATTTACATAATATAGACTAAGAAA